>NW_025335817.1:1403091-1538647 GCF_004798865.1 Varanus komodoensis
CCCGCAGGATGCCGCTGGCCGGGGGCGGCGGCGCGGCCGCCCCCGCGCTGAGGGCGATGCCGGCCGGCGGGGCGCGCTCGCTGAGCCCCGCGGCGCTGTCCCGCAGCCTGTCCCGCCTGCGCGAGCACCGCGCCCGCTCGCGGATCATGCTGGCGCTCGGCGTGGCGCAGATGGCGCTCGGCTGCCTCATCGTGGCCGTCAGCTTCGCCGCCCTGGCGCTCACCACCTCGGCGCGCGTCCGCCACTCCTGCCCCTTCTGGGCCGGCTTCTCGGTGAGTCCTCGCGCGCGGCCGGGCGGCGGGCGCCGTCCGGGGAAAGTTTTCTGCCGGGCGCCCGCAGCGGGAAGGGGGGAGGTCTTCTCCGGCCCCCAAAGGGCGCTCCCGGCCGTCCGGTCCCGGGCGGCCGCGGTGGCCGAGGCCAGGTGGGGGTCCTTCCTGGCGAGGCTTGCAGGCGAGGGTGTCCACCCAGCCGTGCCCTAAGTGTGTCGGACTAACCCTCCCATCGGAGCAGGATGCTGGGCTGGGAGGAAGTCTGTTCCGGGCAGGAGGCCGTTGCCTTCCTCGGTGGGCTCTAGCTTCATGCTGAGCAGCTTGTTCAGGGGCAGTGTATCAGGGAAGTCCAGGTGTTAAAGCACAAGCCCTCGGGCAGAACTTCCTGAAAGCAGGAACTGCCTGGGTCTTGGGTGGCTTTCAGCAGCGTTCTTGCGTTGTTGTGTGATGGGTTGCTCATGGGTGATGGAGATTTTGCTTTTGATGGGTCCTCTCACCTGCCAGAGAAGGGTCTTATGTGCCCCCAGACTTTGATGTGCTCGCTTTACCTCGCCAAAACAGGTGGTTTCAAACAGAAGGCATTCTCTGAACGCTGAAATAATTAGGCGAAGACAAAGTTATATCTCTTCCTAAGTTCTTTTATTTTGCTGCAGGCCTTCAGTTTACATGACTGGGTATTATGCAGCGTGGAACTAAGACTCACCAAAGCCAACGAGTTATTTTATGTGTCACTTCTAGGAACAAGAGTGCTAGTTAACCTGTTCTGTTGTGCAGTGTTGCTTACCTTGAGTACGAAGTGTTTAAGGGGTCATACGTCTTGACCTTCAGCAGGCGAAAATCCTTTCTTACCTTAAGACAGTGGGACCAGCTGCCTGGAGAGGTGATGGCTCTCCCGCACTGGAGGCATTCACGAAGAAACTGGGCAGCCCTCTGAGTGGGATGGTGTGACTTGGTGTCCTGCAACAGCAGGGGGGTGGACCTGATGGCCTTCTGGCCCCCTCCAACTCTACTCTTGCCATGGGTGAAGGCACCTGTTCAGGTGATCTTTGCAAGGTCCAGCGTGCAGTTTTCTTAGGATGAGACTCTTCAGGTAAACACACCTGCTTGAGAAAACAGGTGCTCTTAAGGGCCAGCTCTGTATATCAGATCTTCCAGTTGTCATAGAGGCTTGGTTCAGACAACACAATAACCTATGCTCAAAGGCTGAGTTTGGGTTAAGAGTGGGTTGTTGAAATGTGAAAGACAGTGCTGTCAGAACGAAGTCCTGCTAAACCATGGGTTATTAACCGCAAACAACCCACCGTTCACAGCCTTGCAACAAACCGTGGATTGTTTGTGGTTAACTGCCTGTGGATTGTTAACACTGTGGGATTCAGGTAATACCATGGCCCTTTTCGCATGATGACCCTCCCTTGACCCATGTTTAACTCTTGAGGCTAGATTAGGGGTTTTGGCTAATTTAGTTTCCATGCAGTTCAGTGGGTCTGCTCTGAGATTAAGTCTGTATCTAAGCCTTGAAAAGCACCAGGTTAACATGTGGGAGCCAGATGCTGTTATTTCTGAACATTCAGGTTCTGATGTTGGAACAAGAAAGGCATAGTCAGGATCCTGAAATTTTCCTTGTAGTCTGACCCATCAGCCACATCAATGGAAATGTTTAAATAGAAAACTGGTTTCCAGCTTGAGTTTACCTGGAAGCAATTCTTATAAGAGAGATTAGTTGAGCCTCATAGCCATTAAGCTCAGTCACAAATCAGGAAATCTTTGCCCCAATGTGTTTGGTGGCTTCAGGCAAGCTTCTCCCTCAGCCTCAGCCTCCACATCTGTAGCATGGGCTTAATGAAACTCCCGACAGACACACGAACTCTGAGTGCCTTTGAGTCACCCTCCAGATGTTCTGGACTACAGCGCTCACCCTCCTTGGTTACTGGCTATGGTTCTTGGGGAAGCCTGGTCTAGTGGTTAGAGTGCTGGACTGGGTTGCAGGAGGCCTGGTTCCTGTGCCCACTCAGGGGTGAAGCCCACTGGGTGATTGTGGGCCAGTCACTGACTCGCAGCTTAACCAACTCGGGGGGTGGCTGTGAGGACAAAGATGGAGAGGCTCACCCCATGGGCATCGTCGTTTGCCCCATAAAGATGGGTGTTATTTTGGCAGCCGTTAGTTGAGCAGCTTGCTCACTTTTAAATTCGGAGAAAGAGAGGGAAGCGAGTGAACCCTGGGCCTGGGGATCCTGGAGCTGGAAGGGTCCTGCTCAGTGCAGGATTCCCGTTCGTATCTGCTGCATCGACGACTTTGTTCAAGAGTCTCCCACCTCCCAGCAAATTCTTACCTGCAGATCCACGAGGGCTTCTGGTGTTTCTTTCGCAGGCCCAGCTGCAGAAGACGGGCAGCGAAAAGACAGCGTCTGGATGTCTGTACCGGAAGGGGACAGCATCTGTCCCGAGGTCCCCTCTCTTGGGAGTTTTCCTCGAGGAATAGTTCCTCCGCTCCCTCTCCCGGTTGATTCTTCTTGACCAGCAATTCATCCTGGCCTGTTTGGCTATTTCTTACATAATGCCACGTAGGAAGGCATAGGTCCCCATCCCAAAGGGCTTACAATTGAAAATTCAACACAGGAGTGAATGGGAGACGGATAGAATGGCCCATCATGTTAACTCAGTGGGGCTTAAGTGCTATTTTGTCGTTGTTGTTGTCGTCGTTGTTGTTCTAATGTATTTGGTACATTTCTATTTAGCTCACTTTGCAATCAGGTGTTATTCTTAAATAGCAGGGAGCAGTTGTTAACCATCACCTACTAGGTGAGTTAAAAAAAAACTAATAATAACAGTAATAACCAGGGTTCGAAAAACAGTGTAAGCAGATCAAGATGGCTTCTTCAGTGGCCCCCAGGGAGCAGAGGATGGAAAAGGGGCTCCGATTTTGGGGGACTCCTTGTCCAGGTTTTGGCCTCTTTTCCTTCCTCTCTGCTCGTGGCACAAGCATGGGACCACCACTCTTGGCAGTGTGGCAGAGAAAAGTGTGAGTGAGTGTGTGGAGAGTGTTTCCCACTCTGTTCTCCAGAGCTGGTGTGGCAGGGAGCCATGCCATGGGATTCTTCCCCATGCAATCTAGGATCTGGGCATTAAAACACGGGTTACTGCAGGACCAAGGGTGCAGAATCTTTCTTCACAGAGTGCCAACCTGCTGCCCACTGGAAAGGTAAAGAGGGTTGTGGGAAGCAGCTCCCCTTCCATGTAGGGAATGTCAGAAGGGGTCCTTAGCCAAAAAGCTCCTGACCCTAACCCTAACCCTAACCCTAACAACCCTGACCCTGACTCCACCAGGAGCAGATGCACTGGCTTCTGAGAACAGAGGACAGAATGGATTGTATTGTTGGAGAGGGGTTAAAAGTGGGGGGATGGGGCTGCTAGGGTTAAAACAGACCGAAGTTTCTGCATTGTGTGCAAGCTGTAATTGTCACCTCTTCCCCCAGTGCCGGCATTCATGAACTCCAGTTATCTAGCTCAGAAGCGACTGAGCTCCAGCAATGCGCTCTGCATTTGATCAAGAAGGCTAACTCTTGGAAAGCCGATTTTGCTGAACCCAGTTCGCAGTAAAGTTACTGTGGCTCAGCAAAGATCTGTCATAACCCTTTAGATGTAACAGATTCAGGGCAGATTAGTAAAAAGATCTACAACAGCATGAGCTTTTGTGACATGGCAAATCTCCTGCCTGCCAGAATTGCTTGCGTGGAAACTCTCAAAAAGTAAGCAACAGGTCCCATGCCTCCAGGGTCTAATCTCCAGTGACACCTCCGTGCCGCTTTAGCATAAAGCAAGCCATGGCCAGCGGTAAGCTCAGCAAAAGCTTTCCCTTGCGGGAGCAGGTGCTGCTTTGGTCATTCAGCGGGAGCTGTTCCTGGAAAGAGGGTTGGCTCCGGTTCGCTCCTCAAATGCATCTTAGAGCCCAAGGCCCAGAGATGTGCATGGGGTGGATTTAAAAACCTGCCGCATCCTGGTGCAGTGCTGAGGAAGGGCAGCCAGGAGGTGCCGGTCGGTTCCCAGCAGCATTGCAAGGTCTGTGGCTCGTCAGCCTTCCTGATTTTATGGGCAGCCCCAGAGAGCAAAGCTTTGCTTAACATCACTGGCCCACCAAGTTCTTTTTTTCAGTTTGCACACTGTCCAGTGGGACCTTTCTTGGCTGGACCAGATTCTCTCTCTCTCTCTCTCTCTCTCTCTCTCTCTCAAACTGGAGGACTGCATTAAGTCAATCAAATGCAAGTGTGCAGATCTGCCTTGTCTTGATTTGGATGCCAGAGTTCGGCTTTTCTGAGTAGAGAAATTTGGTTGTGGGTAGGGGGCCAAATAGACCCCTCCCACTGTCCGCGTGGGCCAAGCCCCTGCAACTGGAGTGCCCCGAAGGAGCTGGGCACAGCTCACGCCCTCCGCGGCCAGGCCTGCGCTGGTGCAGCGCCAGCCATACAGGGCTGAAATGAAGGCACTCATCCTGACACTCCCGAAGAGCCGCTTCCAAGGAGGGGGCAAAGCGCAGGAAGCAGCATGTTCTAGACCACGCGGCCCCTTCCTGCATGTTTGCCTCTTCCAGAAACAGGTCTTGGCCCAAGCAGGAGCGAAGCAAGAAGAGGGAAAGGTGCTCGTGTGTAGCGGAACCAACTGGGGAGAAAAGGGAGTGAAAGGACCCCAGGTGTCTCATGTCTGCGGTTGGGTTTTGCCCCAGTCAAGACCAGACCACCCGCAAATCCTTTGCATGTCAACATGGAGCGATAATTTGTTGGCAAATCCATTTCCCCCAGCTGCAGCTCAATTCAGGAGGGACAAGAAATGCAGCCGGGGGTGGATGGGGAATGAGAATGTGCAGATACGAGCCCTAATTCTGCCCCCTACCCCCAACCTCTGCAGGGTGCCGGGCTGAGGAGGGCTGGACTCCCCCTCGGCAGCCTCGGTCCTTTGCATGTTCTTTCCACCGAAGAAAGCCCCCTGGAATTCCACGGGACTTCTTCCATGTTTGCATGCGCTGGCGTGCAGCCATAATTCCCAGCGCGTTAAATAGGGTGCTTCCCATTTGCCCTCATGGATCACCTGCTCACCTGAGAGGAACGCTAGAAGCAGGAGCTTCTCTCTCGCTGCCACACTGTGCCGGATGCGTTGACTGGCACGCTGCACACGCTTGGGAATGTGCTGAATGCCAAAATGCGCAGCGCTTTCCTCTGGTTCTTTTCCCCCGTGTCTCCAGCTGGTGGACGATGCACAGGCCACCTGGGGTGGGGTCACTTCCCTCTGCAAGAACAGAGCACCGGGGGGGGGGGGGGAGGCGGTCTTGCCTGTCCTTTTCGATGTCTGCACCTGTAGGGTCCCACCCAAGGAGGTGGTGCATGGGCCGCCTGGCCCTAAAGAGGGAGGACAACACTGCTCAGGTTTGCGAGGCAATCCTAAGTGCTTTCCAGAACGTACGCATGGAGGCATCTTTTCAGCCTGATGAGGCACGTCGAGAAACATCACGGAAGGGGGTCGGTCCAGGTCTGTGTGGCAAAGCTTCATGGTCCATCCACAGGAGAGCTCGTGACCCGCTTCCTGCTTCCCAGGTGCCCCATGGGCTCTTCTGCTGAAACCCGGTGACGGACCCTCAGCCGCTGCCTCTTGGTCTGCCACCTGTGCTGGGTGCTGGGAGTGCCGCACAGGCACGGACAGCTGCCGTGTCAGCATGTTGCGATGCCCGTCACTGCAGCAGAGCAGCCTCCGCCGGCCTCGGATCCTGCGATCGGCCGGCACTTATTCCTGAACGGCTTCGTAGGGCCGAGCAGCGTATCCCCTCCCACTCGCTGCCGAATGCAGATCTGGAGCCATCTCATGGAGCAGCCAGTGGTGCGGGGAGGCCTACGGGGAGGGCCACTGCCCGGCCCTCCCAGCCCAGCCCAGCCCAGCCCCAGTAACCCCCCAGAGACTGGCAAGCGATGAGTGCAGCAGAAGCTAACACGACGTCATTCCCACCGTCTGGATGGTGCTCGGATTTAAAATGCCAAACTGCAGCTGCTCAGAAGCGTGTATTCTGCAGAAAACCAGGGTTGGCAAATGTCCCAGGAACGCAGGAGCAGTTTTAAGCAAGCCACAGTGACGGGTGGCTTAAGCGATGGTGGCTTACGTGATGGACGGCTGGGCCGCCGTGAGCAGCAGTGCCTTTGCTCACGGCTCCGTCTTTATTTTGCATGCAGGTGCTTGCTCCGCTTCTTCCGAGAGGCGCCCCCAAAGCTGGAACTCCACCAAAGGTTGCAATCCAACCGGGGAGGCATGGATGGGCTGCTGCCAGGTAAAGGGGCAGTCCAGGCTCCAGTCCAGCCTGGCATTCCCCAGGGCCCCAGATGTCACCTCCGTCACGGGCCATGCAGGTGAGACATGTAGTGGAGGTCTGAACTAGCGGGGGTGATGGGCCAATAAGTTGAAGCTTAATCCAGACAAGGCAGAGGTCCTGCTGGTAGGCGGTTTCGCCCCCCAGGTAGATGTTTCCAACCCTGTTCTGGACGGGGTTGCACTCCCCCTACAGGACATGGTGCGCAGTTTGGGAGTGCTCCTCAGCCCAGAGCTGTCCCTGGAATCCCAGGTGGCGGCAGTGGCGAGGAGCACTTTCCTTCAGCTTCAGCTGATCTATCACCTGCACCCCTATCTGGGTGGGAAGTGCCTGGCAGCAGTGGCCCATGCCCTGGTAACTTCCTGACTGGACTACTGTAACGCGCTCTCTGTGGGGCTGCCCTTGAAGACAGTCTGGATACTTCAACTGGTCCAGAATAGAGCTGCCAGGTTGCTAACAGGGACCGGCAGGTATGAACGTATAACGCCAGTCCTTTTCCACCTACACTGGCTTCCACTTGAAGTCCGGGCCCAATTTAAGGTGCCGGTGATGACCTAGAAAGCCCTAAGTGGCTTAAGGCCTGGTTGCCTGAAGGAGCATCTCCTTCCATATGTGGCTGCCCACCCCTTAAGATCTGGGGCAGAGTCCCTCCTCTGGGAGCCCTCCTTGAAGGAGATGAGGAGGGTGACTACCTGGAGAAGGGCCTTCTCTGCAGTGGCACCCCGATTGTGGAACACGCTCCCCAGAGAGTTCTGCCTGGTGCCGTCACTTCATTCTTTTCGGCACCAGACTAAACCCTTTTTATTTTCTCAATGTTTTAAGACCTGACTGTTTTAATTGGAGTTTTATGGTCAGTTGAATTTTTAGGAAGCTGTGTTTTATTTTACAATTTGTATTGTTAAGCTGTCCTGAGACTTCAGCAAGGAACAGTCTAGAAAAGTTATGCATACAGATATATAGACATACAGACATGCTGGCTGGGGTTGAGGAGTGCTGGTCCCAGCACTGTAGTGGGTAGAAGTGTAGTGGTTAGAGCTTGGACCAAAACCAGGGAGCACTGGTTTAAAATCCCTGCTCAGCCCTGGATCTTGCCATTGGGTAGTCAGTCGACCTTGGTCCTCCCTACCTTACAAGCTTGGTGTAAAAAAAGGGAGTTATGATCTTGAACTCCATGAAGGAAGTGCAAGATGCTTTAAAAAAATAAAATGCACAAATAAGCAAATTATTCTCCAGAGCCCTGCAAGGTAATGTAGAGCGAGGATTGGTGCCTGGCCCAGAGTACCGCGCTGAGCAGAGCGAGGGTCCGTGGGAGTCACTGAGCTGGAAGAGGGGCTGCGGCTGGCTGGTTGCCGGGCAGCTGAAGCCCCGGCGCACTGGGACCTCGCCCTCCTTTCTGCCCCTGCCAGCCTGCGTTGAGTCCGCCCCCCCCCCCACGCCCTCCATTAAGAATGCTTCTAATGGGCCAGGATCCATTCAGCCAGCTGCAAACCTCCGGCCCATTACTTGGGATGAATAATGCATTAAATGGCGTCCACCAGCTGCGTGCATGCAGTTAGTTACGGCAACTTGGAACGAGGGGCTTGCAGGTTGCTACCAAAACCTCCTGAGGCGGGCAGGATCCCGATGCCTTTTTAATCCTCCCGACAGGGGAGACCTATCCCCCCACCCCAATTCCATTTGCGTCATTATTTTAAATGGAGGGGTTGGTTCAGGCAGCTGCTTTGATGGAGCCATGGAAGACGAGGTAGAGGGTACCAGCGCAAGCATGCTCAGGGGAGATCCGCTCCAGAAATTCGTTCTGGCCCTGCTGCTGCCTCCTCCCAGTGTCAGCAGGTTCTCAGGGGGGTCGTTCCCATTTCCTCATCGGGAATGTGCCCTTGTTTCATGGACAGGCCATCTCTTTTGCAAATACCTCCCATGAGCCCTGCAGGCCGGTTTTTCGCAATTTCTTGGCCTTTACTGCATGTCTTTCTCTGATGCGTCTTTCTGGGAAGGTCAGGGAGAGATGGGGCATGTGGCCCCCAACCTTATGGCCGCATTGATCCAGCCTGGCCATATCCCTCTTGTAATGAGGGGCCCCAAACTGAGCACAAGACTCCAGTTGCGGGTGCACCAGAGTTGTATAGAGTGGCAGTAATACCTCCCTCGATCTAGAAGCCACGCTTCTGGCTATGCAACCAAGGGTGGCGTTCGCCCTCTTAACCACCACATCGCACAGCTGACCCATGTTCAGCCTGAAGTCAACCAGCACCCCGAGGTCCCTTTCACAAGCGCTGCTCTCCAGCCACTTGTCCCCTAACCTGTACTTATGACACCCCTTCCTCTGCCCCAAGTGCAAGACCTTGCCCTTACCCACATTGAACGCCATCCTGTTGTCCCCTGCCCACTTCCATAGTCTGTCCAGATCCTTCTGGATCCGGACTGCCTGCTCTGCAGTTGTGGCTACTGCTCCAGTTTTAGTGTCGTCTCCGATACTAAAATGCGTGCTGTTGGGTACATGCTCAGCCCAGGAATGAGCTTTCATAAGCTGAGCACCTGGACGTGGAACGGCCCATGGTTTGTCGCTGGGTTGTGAACTGTGGGTTGCTTGCCACTGTTGTGTTCCTTTCACCTGGGCTAGATCTGGACAGCAGGACGCTTGCTCAGCAACAGCCGCGGTCCAGCGGGGACCCCCACTCAGCCCTTGAGTCCAAGTCCATCATTGCTGGGATGCCGTGGAGAGAGCCATCCTCGCTCATCAAGACTTCCCGCGGCTTTGGCTCGGGGCCCTTCTTCCAGTGCATCCCGGGGTGTGTTTGCCCTGCACGCAGTGTGTCAATACCCATCATGCCTGGTTTGAGCAGCTACATTTGTGGCTGGCTGCCTTCCTGATGATGGAGCTAAGATGACACACTATCCAAACCAAGTTCACGTAGCAAATGCGTCCTTCACTTCCCCCAAGGAGCGTATCTGCCAGACACTCGTTGTTGTATAATCCCTGCAGCAGCAAGGATGTCCAGCATTTAAGGGTTTTTTGAAAAAATTCCTTGGGGTGAGAAAGAGCCTCGAGCCAGGAAAGATACGAGGGCGTTGCGGCAAAGCAGGTGCAGCCCCGGGAGTGGAAACAGCGCTCGGTTGTCCGCGCAGGACCGTACGTGGCATTCTCGTCCCTTAACCTCAGCTGTGCACAAAGCTGCCAGAAACATAAATATTGGCAGAGCCATTGGGAAGCAAGCTCCCCAGAGAATATACCTGGCAGTAGCAGATTAGGATTGCTTTAAGCATTCATTTATCTTTATCTTTCCCAAGGGATGAATAGATAAAGACAAAGTAATTGGTAAGCAAAAGGAAAGGAAACAATAACATTTGACACTCAAGTCTGCAGGCAAGTGATAATCCTTGGTGTTTGTCTGGTTCCTGGAACCTTGAGCCCCTGTTTGTTGGGTTTTTCACTGTGGAAGGATCCGCCCTTCCCCTGGTATTGTTGTGGAGGGGAGAGGTTGGAAGGGTCCTCTTCTTTAAATCAACTGTAAATTAGCATGCTGTCTGAACACTGTACTTAATCAGAACTGGGGTTAGTTGAAACAAGCCAGCTTCCTAAACCATGGTTTGAAGTTAGTTTCATAAACCATCACTGAAGTTGGGGTGCAGATGATATGGCAGCTATGGTCAACCCACAGTGGAAGCAGGAGCTTCGGATCTGCTTGCTGCTGCACCAGAAGAGAGAGGAGGAGGAAGGTGGGAGCCCTGCGGGGGAGACCAGAATCATGCCCAGCAATGCTAAGCTGAGATCCATCCTTCCTTTTGAGCCAGCCGACTGTCTCTGTGATGTTTCCTACAAGGCTTTGGCCTTAGAGAGGACTAGCGTAGGTCACTCAGCTGGCTGGCTGGGCCCAGATTTTTCAGGATGTCCCCTAAATGAATCTGCTGCCAACCCTTGCTGATTCTCAGTGAGGCGGTTTCTGTATCAGGCTGCATATTCCAGAAAAGCTCGTGGCTTGAGCAATACCAGCCTTAGCTAGCTCTCTCTCTCTCTCCTGAACCAACCTAGTTCCACCCTTTGCTTCATTTCCTCCATTCTGACCTTGCAGACTCTCTAATCATTCCGCCTTAGTGTGTAATTTTAGACTGACTTACCTGGGAGTAAGTCCCGTTGAACTCAGTGGGACTGGATTCTGAGTCGGTCTGCTCACGGTGCCACTGCTAGTAACTTTGCCAAGGACACGCCCTCCACCCATCAGATTCCAGCTGCCACCAGTACTTCTGCTGGCTTCTCAGTAGCTTCCCCCAAGGCTGTGTCCTTCAGACCCCATCAGCCCCATCCAACATGGCCAATGACCAGGGATGCTGGGAGCTGTAGTCCAGCACCCCAGGGAAAGCCGTGCTAAGACTGCATAGACTCACTGCGTTTCTGGGAGGTGTGGAAGGCTGAGTAAAGTCGCATGCGCTGAGGGTGGAGACGTCCTCCGGGCCGCATTTTCCCTCCCCGCTGTTTCAAAATGCAGATCCCTGTACGCACACCCTGCCCCCCGGACAGCGGCTATCTCCGTGCTTTGGGCTCTTGCGAAAAGAGTCGCATCTCTCCTCCCACCACCTTCTCTTCTTGCTGCCCTTCTCTCCTACACACTGGTGAATGGATTTCTGCACAAGATGAAAAACGGCAGGCAAAGGGAGGTTCTGAAGTCATGGAAAGTACCCAGGGTAATTTAGCTGTCATTAGGCAGGAAAAGGTTAACTCTTGTTCGGAACCACAGAATACGGAAAACTGCCAGGATGCATTTTGGTAGTCTTGCTTTGCACTTTTTAAAAAATGACGCTCAACACCCCGCTTTGGGATTTGCCCTTTTTCTACGGGTGGCATTTGCGTTGTCCTGTACGTGACTTGAAAGTCCATGTCAGATATTATGAGGTTCAGTGGGTTATCTGAGATGGCAGAACATCCCTCTCTCTTCTTCTTGGTAAGGCCAAGTGGAGGATTTGGGGCTAAATGGGTGTGGGGCCAGTTTATAAGCCGATCCACTGGAAGTTCCCTGATATAAAAGGGAACCCCCTCTTTGGTGCATCTGGGTGGCTCAGGGGAGCAGGGTTTCAGGATCCGAGGCTGCTTCAGTGCTCCCTCTGCTGGCCCAGCAGCAGAATAGCAACCCTGGCAGATGCAGGATTAGTCTCTCAATCTAGAGCCCTTATGAGCACCACCTGGGAGCTCTGGGGTGGGGGGGGGGGAAGCTACACAGGAACTGGCTGTTCCACCTTGATGCTTCCTCAGCTGTGAAGGGCTCCTGATTTGCTGCAGGGCTCCTCGCTTGTGGCTGCCTGAACTCCGGCTCTTTGCTCCTGGACCTCGCCCTGTTTCGTGGTCCAGCTTGTGCCCCAGTCCCAAGGTACTGTCCTGTTTGCTTTGCTTCCTTGATTTTGGACCCCAACCTTCCTGACTACGCCTTTGCCTCTTGGGCTGGACCCACCTTGCCCTTCTGCCTACTTTTGGTGCTGACCCTGGACTGTTGGATAGCAATTTGATGTATTTATTTAAGGCATTGCTCTACTGTTTGGTCAGAAGAGCTCTCAGAACGTTTACAGAACTGCTTGGGATTAGAGTCTGGGCTTTAGCTGGGTTTGCCTGGGCCCTGGCACTTGTTTTCCCAGCAGCGGCTGGCCTTGTTCACCTCCATCATTGCCACGTAGCTTGTTGCCTTCCTTTCTCCTGTCCCCTTTCCTTTTTGCCCGTGCCCCTCCTGAGAGAAGCGAGTAAACCCTCGCTCGTGCATGCCAAGTCACCCAGCTTTGCAGGACGCTGGAAGTTCAACCACGTTCTTCAGAGATGTGTAGAGTTGTACTGACCCAGAACAATGCTTTGAACTTCTTCTAGCTTGGTTCTAGCCTGCGTTTCTTCTTTTTAAAACCACCCTTCCCCACAGATTTTCCCCCAGGGTGGTGTGGGACCGGGGGGGGGGGGGAGAGTTCTGGACAGGGTCTTGAAAGATGTGGATTCCACTCCCCACCTGGCCATGAAGCTCATTGGGTGACTTTTGGGGCCAGTAACCTACCTCACAGGATTGTTGTGGCAACAGAATGAGAACTTGCCTTTGAGTCCTTGGAGAGAAGGCTGGTTATAAATGTAACACATCTGTTCAAACGTGGAAGGTAAAATTCCTAAATGCAGGAATTTCCTGTGCCCTGTTCACTGCACAGACCTAGCTGTCGCTGCTGGGCTAGGTTTGCTTACAAGAAAGGGGCTGCAAGCAGAAATCGTTGGTTGTGATTTCTCTGCTATGAGAGTGTTTTGCAATCTTTCTTTCTTTTGGTTGTGGAAAACAAAGTCCAAGAAACTTGCCTGCAGACACGAACAATGTGAGGAGTTGGCATTGGAAGAAGTTGTGTCGCATGCTATCAAATTGCCTATGTCGATTCGGTGGTAGTGCGTTACACTCAGCTTTACAATAGCAAGAAGTACTGAGAAAAGTGATTTTGCATGCTTCATTGTTTGTTCGAGATGCTGAGGCAGTCTTTTGCTGGTGGGTAGATGGTATAAATATCACTTAAAAAAAAATAAGGATTTGTGTAGATGTTTTAAACCAAGGTCAATTTCAGCTTGAATCGTCTGAATGGCTGAAGTGCTTTCTTTGAAAAGGCTCAGACCAGTTTCACAGCTTAGAATAAGTGTGTTGAGAGATTGCTTATGTCTGAGTTTTTCAAAGCAATAAACAAATCTTTATTTGAAGGGAACAAAGAAAAAGACCCATTGCAAGGTTCTGGTGGAGGCTGAGAGCTTGGTGAGTGTATTGCCAGACGGAAGTTTATTAGAGGGTATGTATTTTTAACTTGGAAAATAACGGCAGCGATTCTTACTGTACCCATCTTTGTGTTTGATTAGCATCAGCTGTAGTGGTGGAGAAGGCAAAAGATCAGAAGACATTTGGTTCATGGCTCCAGTTCTGAGCGAAAGTGCTGTGGCTGTGTAGGATTGTCACGGTGAAACAACAGCTCTGAATGTGGGATCGGGGCCCTGAATTCAGCTGCCTAAGAACGTGGCATTTCTTGTTTTAAAAAGCTTCCCAGTCCTTGTGGTTAAGAGGTTGCTCTTGGCAGTGTGGAACCCTGGAAGCTACCTTAGATCGGAGACTGTGAGCTGAGACAGGCATGGGTTGACATTGAACGTGGGTTCTTGCACAGTTGTGGCTTATGGTGTCCTCAAGACCAGGCTGTGCAAGATCCATGCTTATCATCCAAGAAGGGAACCCCTGTTGTCGCTGGTTTGGGAACTGGGGTTGGCTGGATGACAAGCGAATCGCTCTCACTCAGCTCACGCTTTTGACCTCCAAGTCAAAAGCGTGAGCTTTTCTCCCTGCTTGCTTGCTTACCAACCCAGCAGTAGCTGATCTGGTTGTCAGGGTCACTTGGGGACACTTCTTTGCTTCTGAGACCCCCATGCCCTGTTTGCTGAGCTTTGTGACTGGACAGGCTGGACTGAATGTGTCCGTGGGCACCAGCTGGCTGCCTCCTGGACGGTCGATGTGCAAACCTGCTGGAGCAATGGAAGGATCCCGGCCATCAGAGAGTGGAGGGGGTGTGCTCCGGTTTGGAGTGGGGAGAAATGGATTCAGCTCATATTTTCAAGACAACTTACCTGATTCTTCGCATTCCCTGATAAATCAGGACCTCTTCTTCCATTTACAGTCTGCTTGTTTTTCCCCTTGCAAGGAACCCCAGGCAGTTCTAATAGCCGCCCCCCCCACAAACATTTTATCCTCAGAACAGCCCTGTGAGGTAGGCTGGCTAAGAATCAGTGACTGGCCCAGAGTCACCCAACAAGTTCCATGGCCAAGCAGGGACTAGACACCAGGTCTCAGGTTCAGTGTTCTAACCACTGCTCCACACAGTCTCTCTCATGTGAACAGAAACTCACATTACGGAGGGATTCTAGCCTCCCCCGTTTTGCCTTTGGCTCCACTTACTGCTGGAGTGCAGACCTCAAGAGCATCTCTGGAATGGCGTTCAGCTCTCGGGCTGGAACAACCCCTGTGTTAGTATTCATTTCTTAGTATTCCATCACCTCCTATCTAGGCGCACACAAATTCAAGCAGCACCTCTGTTAGGGATGCTGCTCAAATTTCTGCTCCTGTGTAAGATCCACATTTTCTTTTGTGAAACCTCTGGTTCTAAATGCAGCTCATTTTTCTTCCTCAATTTTTTCTTTTGTCTCCTTGTTTTTTTAAAAAAATTAATACATGCTTCTGAAAAGAAAAGGGCTCCATTTCTTTTGTTAGAGCATTTTGAGAGAGTTTTATAATTAGAAAAAGCAATTTGGTGTAATCCAGCTATGCTTGGCTAATCAATGAGCAGGGAGGAGATGAGGAAACGTGGAGTAATTTGGACTGCTTAATAGGGTCTCCTCTGCATCCTCCTTTACGGTCCAAAATAGAGCCATTGTTCTCATGTAAATAGGAACCAGGAACTCCCTGAGGAGGGCCTGCAGGTTGCAAGTGAAGGATCAGAGAGTAAGAAAGAAAGAGAGGAGATGCTGCGCTTGCAAAAGGGGAGGAAAAAGAAGGGGTTGACCTGGTCAGGATGGGTCAGCTCCTGGCAGGAAATGTTCAGTATCTCTCGGAAGCAATGTGTTGTGGAGCGGATAAGAACAGCTGCCCCCGGGGAACCCACAGACTGCATGGATGGACATGCTGCCCGGACTTACAGCCACCGCCGATGGCCTTCTTCTGAGCGGATTTGTCCAGTCCTCTTTCTGAGTCATCCAAGTTGGTGGCTGTTCCTACAGCTTGCTGATCCGTTTTACATCCGCTGTATGGTTGCCTCCCTTGTGGACGGATGTGTGGTCCTTAGGATAGGATTCACAGACCTTGCTCTGCGCACCGTCACCATTAAAGGCGCGGCGAGCAGCCGACCCTTCCCTGAGAGCACCAGCCTTGTGGAACTGGGTTTCCTGAGGGGCTCCGCTGGGGGTCTCCATTCTAAATTTGAGTGGCCATGTGGAACTGGGCCCTCATAGCCCTCCCTCGGTTGAGTAACAGGAGTTGAGGATCCGGTAGCAGGACCAGGGGCCAGACACAGAGGTCCTCTCCAGAGCAGGCCTGCCATCAGTTCATGGCTGATGAAAGCCCAGACACGCTGGGCAGGCCATGTTGCAAGGATGCCGGACCACCGCATCCCCAAACAGCTCTTCTATGGTGCGCTGTCTGAAGGAAAGCGATCGCACGGGGGACAAAAGAAGCGATACAAAGACACGCTGAAAGCCTCTCTCAAGTCCCTGGTTATCGACGCCACCTCCTGGGAGACCCTGGCACAAGACCGATCGACATGGCACACGCTGATCCACCAAGGCTGCTAAACTTCTGAAACCAGAAGGACAACTGTAGCACAAGAGAAGCGAGCGCTCCGTAAAGCCAGAGTTGCAAGCGCTGCGACAGTGGTGCCCACACCTCTGCCCGACATGTGGCAGAACACTCCGTGCCCGTATTGGCCTTATCAGCCCCCTGCGGACACACCGTGGACAACTCACAACCCGCTAGATGTCAAGGTCCTCATCGAAAACGATGGACGAACATCAACAGGCGTTGCGGAGCATCCACTGAAGTTGGTTGGTGGGTGATGCAAGGCTGACGAAAGGAAAGATGCCTTGATGCAACACACCGTTGACTTACAGAATTTCCTGCCACGGAATGTCTCAATGGTGCTTGGCTTGGTGGCCTAGAGCAGGGGTCCTCAAACTTTTTGAATAGGGGGCCAGTGGAAAGGCTGCGGTGACTGTTGCAGGCTGGTGAGGTGGGGTGCCCGGGGGCGCGCGTGGCGGTGGCTCACTTGCTCGGAGATCTTCCAGCGAGTCCAAAACCATCTCCGAGCGAGCAAGCCACCACCTCCCTGTCCGCACAGCGAGGCAGCGGCGAGCGCGTGCATACGGGAGGCAAGCGGCGGCGGCTCGCTCACTCGGAGACCATCTTCGCACGCCAGCGGTGAATGGCGCCGTGGGCCAGATGGAGGAGCATGGCGGGCCGGATCCGTCCTGCGGGCCGTAATTTGAGGATCCATGACTTAGACCCTCCACCTAACTATCCATCTATCAATGGCATATGAAACCTCCGGGCTTGGAAGTCCTCTCCATTCCACTTGCTGGGAACAGGAATGGAGGTGGTGATGTATCAGGTCTCGAAGCCCAGCTGGTGGCCTCCTGGAGACCTCTATCTGGGCACTGTTGGAAATGGGATGCAAGACTAGAGAGACCTTTGGTCTCTCCTTGGGTTCCTTCTTCCCTGTTCATGCACGCATCGGCTCCTTTTTGTAACTGGGGCTCTAATGCACGGGCCCCTTTGAGGGGAAGCTCATTCAAGGTGGAACGCTGCTATCATCCCCCCCTTCCATATCCCACCTGTGCTTCCTCTCGCAAGGAGCTCAGAGGGGCTACGTGGTCTTCCTCTCTCCCCCCATCCTCCTTACAGCAGCCCTGTGAGGTGGGACATGCTGAGGGTCTGTGTCTGGCCCACAGCTGCCCGGTGAGCTTCAAGTGGGGACCAAGGCCCACATCTCCCAATCCTGCTGCAGCCCTTTCGCCGCTCTGCCTTCCTGTGTTCCGTTTGTGTCCTTTTCCCAACTGGAAGGTGTTCCTCCTCCGTTTTGCTTCCCGGCTCGTTCTCTCCCTCTGGCCAAGCCACTGTGTTGGGAGTGTGAGGTACGGAAGGGGTGCCTTTCGTCAGCCTCCATTTCAGCATGGGGGGGAGGTGTGTGTGAGTGTTATGTTTTTGTTTTGTATGAAACTTTAACTTCGCCATGGAAGATGCTTGCTGGGTAAATGGAAAATCGGGTCAATGGAAAATTGAACCCCTCTTTTTATGCACTTGTTGTTCGAGAGAGAGAGAAGGAAAAACACAGGCCAAATGAGTTCTGGATGGGGTTTCAAGCCAGGGACTTGAATCGCACGCGCGCCACGTGCTTTGCTGGCTGTCCTGGGTAGCAATTGTTGCCAGAGAAACAGAATGCCAGGAGCGATGTGACCCTCTGGGACTTCGCTCTTCAGTAGAGTCATTTTGTGATCCTTAGAGGAGTCAAGTGTGTGTCTGCATGTGTGGACAGGAACACCGGCGCTGGTGCACACACACGCGCGAGTTCACCAAAGATCAGAACCGGTTTCTCGAACAAATACGCCAGTCTTGTCTAGCCGGAGCTCCTGCAGAGGGATTCAGGCTTCATGAAGAAATTCAAAATCATTCGATGTTTTGTGATGTGGAAACCGGCATCGCTCCTAAAGCGACAGCCTCTGTGCTTCCAAACTCGGTCTCCATCAGTTATTTTGTGGAAAAAAAGAGTCGGCTTTGGGAGATGTGTTATCTATCACATCTTGGAAAAGCAAAATAAAAAATGAGTAGATGGGGCCAATTGGTAACTTTAGCAGTGGCCGCTCAGGACTTTGAATGCCGCTGTGTCATGCCTGTATAGTAGTCACAATATTGTGATTTGGAACTGGGTTCCTTGGTTGGAGACACACACCCGGTTCTCTGTCACCCTTGTGGTTTGTCATGAGCCAGGTATGTATGTATTTATTGGCCATGTTGTCTGAACTCCATCATGGCATTTCACCATGGGAAGTTTGGTCTTCAGAAACCACAGTAAGAAACTATGGTTTGTTCAATGGCTTCCCCGTTCCACCGTGGCTTGTTGTAGTGTCTGAACCCAAGATCGTGGTTTCCACTGTGCTGGTAAGCAACTACCATGGGGTCCCCTGAAAGCAGCAGCAACTGCCTAGGAGCTACTTCAGACCGTGGGGCAGAAAAATGAGAAAGCAGCAACATAGACAGGAAGCAATGCCCCTTGGGTGGAATTGCAGGTGAGGTGGCTGCTGGGACACAGGCCAACAGTGGGCAGAATGAACAGTGAGGTTGCAAACCAGTGACTTAGAAACCCTTTGATAGATCAGGGTAAAAATCCACGAACATGGCAATCTTGCAGGGTTGTGGGGCATGTACAACCACGATGGGATTTAACGCTGACTTCCTGGCCCATAAAACCTTGAGCTTTCCTGCATCCAGTTTGCATTTCTTTGTCCTAACACTGGATCCAGGCAGCTGTTCGAGATGCATTTTTCAGTAGCAGGCAGGAAGGAACTTAAAACAGAAAGCCAGGAAGGAGGGGTGGGCCATTTTGGACTGTACCCCACACATGTTTAC
Organism: Varanus komodoensis; assembly: GCF_004798865.1. Taxonomy (NCBI): domain Eukaryota; kingdom Metazoa; phylum Chordata; class Lepidosauria; order Squamata; family Varanidae; genus Varanus; species Varanus komodoensis. Next base: position 1,421,850 of record NW_025335817.1, read on the forward strand.
CGTCTGATCTGAAGAGTGGGTATTTCAGCAGTAGGCAGGAAGTTTGGACAAGGTGCTACTGCTGAACTATTCCTCTTTCTCCTTCCTTAATATACATATATTCTACTTCTCTAATCTCTTTGAAGATCAGTGCGCCACTGTGGTGAACGCCATAATAAATCTCTCCAGATGTTGAACCTCTGTTCCTATGCAATATAAACCGTGTATTTCCAGCGTTCTACTTCAGTAAATGATCTCAATCCCCAGGGATACAAATCTGTGATAAGAAATAAACAACCCCACGGTAGCTGCGGTAATGCATTACAGCTCAGCTCACCCAAGGGAGGGCTCTTTGAAAATCAATACTTCTTATTACTCACATTCTCCATCCGATTTTTTATTATGATTTTTTTGGTTCATTGGGGGAAAAATATCTCTCTGCACATGGATTTGTGGAGAGATACATATTGAAATTGTATAGAACTGACGGAATATTCAAGCTGCCAGCTGGCACAGTTCCTGGAAACACCAGGCATTTATTTGCTTTTATGGTCTGCGTTTTGCACGGCATGTGTCCAGAAATACCTGTGGGAGGCTGCAAAGCAGTTCAGGGTGGGGGTAGTGGTACTCCTGTAGCTCAGCATGTGAATTGGCTCACTCCCACGAGCGTTCTCTTGTCCCCTGCTCTGCATGTACCTTTCTGGGTGAAGGAGAGTATTTTCTGGGGAGTACGTCGGGTTTATTTTCTGGTATGGTCAGCCCTGATGCCCCTCATCCTTTTCTCTTTCTATCCCAGGAACTGAGGAGAGCCAGGATGGGCGATATTTCGCTAGATACATATCTGACCCTTTCGCTCGCTCTGTACCGGGCTGTTTTGTATGCTCAGATGCTATGGTTGTGCACAGAGAATATTTCTCAGGTTAATCAAGCCTAGTTCTTTCTAGGTAAGGACAATGGAGGCTTTCCCCCCCAATAAACATGCTAATTTGGGTGTCCAGGAGTTGGATTAAGCTACTTGGCATGAAACGGCCATGTTTTGGGGAAACTCTGGAGATGAAATGGGAAGAGGGCAGATGGGTATAGGATGCTGGCTAATAGGGGCCAGCTTGATCTCTCTCTTGTTGGAGGAAGGAGCCCCTTACAACATCTCGGTTGCTCAAACTGCCTGAAGTGACTCATGATTAAAAGATCGGGAGAGGCACATGTGTATTATCGCCATAATTCAAATACATACGTACTTCAAATACATAAAGAAGTTTCAGTTTCCTTGCTCCGTTATGCATCTGTTCCTAGTAGCGGCACCCCCTTCTTCTCTCTCCTCCTCTCCCTTTGCAAGCCGCGATTTCTCTCTGGTTTGGACTTAGGGCCCTGGTGTAAAAGGGACAAGGCTCAGTTGGCTGATTTTGCGGATTTTGCTTCAGGTCGGCTTTAAGAGGGTTTCAGAGTTAAGTGCTTCGCTTCGGGGGAATTGAGCTGTCTGTGCCTGGCCTGGGCAGGCAGAAAGTGTTTTATCGCCTGCTCTTGGATTAGACTGGAAACGGGGCAAGGGGGAACAGTGAATCCCTTTTAAAAAGGAGAGAGAAACGGTTTTGTGTGATGTTGCAGAAAGTTCTTCATGAATCGCAGTGTGCCAGGTGGAAGTTAAAGCAGACTCCCCCAACCTGGTGCCTTCCGGGTTTGTTGGACTGCAAACCCCATCATCCCCAGTCAGCATGGCCATGTCTTATGGGTTTCCTATCCTATTCCAGTGAAAAGGGCCACCGCTGTGGTTCGGAGGCTTGGACTTGAGAAAGGAGTGTTGACAGCTTGTGGTATTTCCATGATGGGTCTCCGTGGGAGCCCTTTGGTCTGCTGGACAGGGTGGATGGGAGTTGTAGTCCAGCACAGCTGGAAAAAGTTGGACTAGAGCATGGAGTTGTTCGTTGGGGGCTTCCAAAGTTTCTTCCCTGTTCAAGCGATGCGAGATGCGACCATGTTGTGATGTGTATGAATCAGAACCACTTTCCGCCAAGGTGTCTCACACGGCTTCTCCCGTTATCCTCAAACAGCATGGCCATGCTGGCTGTGGATGATGGGAGTTGTAGTCTGGCACCTCTGAAGAGGGGCAGGCTGGATTGCAAGACATTGCTCAGTACCTTGGAAACATTGTAGGGTCATAGACATTTGTCTTTTGGCCTGGGGCGGTTTTTAAGGGAGAAGAAAGTGGAACGAGAGACATTCGCTCCATCTCCCTCTCTATTATTACTTTATAGGAGCTCCGTCCTATAGAATGCCATGGATATAAGGATGCTATAAAGCTCAAAAGAAAAGTTGGAATGGATGAGCAGACCCAGTGACACAGGTGGCCTTCCTTCCCTGGCTTTTTAACTCCTGACCCTTTCTTTTGAATAAATCAGTCATCAGCCTGAGCTAAAGGTGGGCTGTCCCATGAAAATGTGTTATGAAAACAAGCCCTCCGTCAAACAAGCCTGAGAGGTAACTAAAGAGGATGCGGAATAATTGCTAGGAGCATTGACTTCTGAATTTACACCCAAATAATAAGAACTAATGAAAAGCACCTGAGATCATATTGTGGTAATCTGATTTTTCAAGCAAGCCCGTGTGCTTTTTGGCAAATATTTGCTCTGTTTTGAATGTGGCCTGTTTAGAATATCATGGTTAATAAGTGTTCTTGTCAGATTTTTCAAGCATTCACCTACACTTAGAACCACTTGACATTTTGACAAGGTGCTTAGAAAGTATAAAGCCTCTTTTGTTTGAGTATTCTGCGCCGATATACATGATGGGAATCGCTTAATGGGTTATTATCTGACTCGCACATGTCTTGGGAACAACCTGCGAGGAATCTTTCCGGTGTAAGCCCTGTGGAAATCACAGGAGCTTTGGAAGAGGGGGAGCGGAAGCGATGGGAAGCACCAGAAGTGATGTGCTTGCAGGCCCTCTGGTCCAGCCCAGCGTCTCCGTTTGGTAGGATGTGGGAGCGGAAAGGACTTTTCCTGGCAGAGACACTAATGTCCGGAGAAGATGATATCTGACTAAGTGGACTGGAGCCGAAGGCCGCCATCTAATGCATGTGGGGTTTCTACCACTTCGATCCTCATGGCTGCCCCTACATGAGCGACGGGGAATCCAGCACCCTCCCGCTGTCTTGGACTACAGCTCCCATCATCCCCAGTGTGCTGGGGATGATGGGGGTGAAGCCCACATGCACGGGGGGGGTCTGCGTTGTGGGGGAGGCCGCTACAGAGCATGTCTGCACGAAGAAGGGATTGGTTTGCTGCTGCTGCAACTCCTTATCACTCCTGGCCATGCTGGTGAGGATAATGGGGGCTGTAGTCCAAGAAGCATTTTGTGTGTGGGGGGGTTCAGGCTGGGGAGTGCCCCGTTTGGAACAAACTCTCCATTGCAACCGGCTGCGTGAAGTCAGGGGCCCCCCTGGACTGGTTTCCACTGGCTGAGCGGTTTGTCCCGCAGGACGTGATCGAGACATTAAAAGGCACGGCTGACCTTGTGCCGCACAGGTGGAGTTTGTTTCCTTTCCCGCCCAGGCCTCTCTCCTCTCCGGCAGGCGCGTTGTGAGAACGCAAGCCGGGGGCCCGCTTGGGCTCTGCGGCGGCTCCACTGGGCCAGCTTGGACTCTGGCTGGCGCTCGGATCAATAAAACAATGCAAGGAGATTAGATGCAGCCCAGCATCCGATAATAAAAGTCTGTTCTGCGTCCAGTGTGGGCTGACATCTGTATTTTAGACTTAAGGACGGGATTACCTTACTTATGAAATAAGATACGCCAAGCAAGAAGGTATTGGCCATTTCCCCCATTATTGATTTCTGCATCTCCCTCTTGCCCTTGCTCTTAAAATTTAGATAGTTTTTACAGATAACTGGGTCCAATTTACTCTCTTCTCCCTGAGAAGGGGATTCAGAGGTCCTCTGGGGATTCATCTCAAGCTCCTGCACAGGCCAGTAGACTTTTCACCGTGGGCCTCTGCTGGGCATGCTCCCCATTTTGAGCCACAAGAATTCTAGGATCATCACAACCTGCTCGATAGGTGAAAAGCTGCAGGAAACTTGATCCGATCTTTGTAATATATTTCCAAAGCGTGGAAGCAGTGCCCTCTGGGTGGCACGTTGGCGAATATGGCCAAATTCGTGGGTCTGATTCCAGGACAAGATTCCTGTGCAAAGATTCTGGGCACCTGGCATGGAAGGACGCATTTTTAAATGTCCGAAAACCTATACAGAAACACATAGGCTTTCACTACCACCCTGACCCAGGACAGTATCTTCAACTGCACGGCTAAAACACAAAGTAGAATATATCGGGTGGTGGACAGAAAATACAAGGAACATTCTGGGAATGGCAGGGAGAGAAGAAGAGAGCTTTATCCTAGATGTGAATTCTGCAAGAGAAATAGCATTATGTTTCACATTGATGGACCCATCCTAAACATATTTGCCTGGAAGTTAATTCTACTAGGCTCCCTTCCCAGGAGCTTCCTCATGGTTGCAGTTGTATTTTAGCTTGCTCTTAATGATTAAATTATAATTTGTAAACCAAGATCCCTGCCCACCAGGGTCCAGCACTGTTTGGGCTTTTGGAGGGGGTGCTTTCTCCATCTCTGGGGTTCCACCTCTCATCCTATTTTGAGGAGAGTCCTGTCTCCCATTTCAGATATGGAGATGAGTGCACGGCCTTTCGGAAGGTGCTGAGTTCCGTTTCTGCCACTTCTGGCCTGAAACCCCAGAGAGCTTCTGTCTATTTGCGTTGAACCTCCTGGGGAAGATGGGCCAAAGGAGTGAATCAGCATAAGGCATCAGCGTGTAGGGAGAGGATCCATCTGGTACGGCACCCTGTTCATGCAGTGGCCATGGGAAACCCACAAGTGGGATGTAGGCACAGCACCTGGCGCACACTGGTCCTGCAGCGGGCCTATGCCATGAGGACTAGTAGCTTCTGCTAGCCTTCTGTTCCACAAATTCGTCCAGTTCCCTTTTAAAGCCTTCCAAATGGGTGGCCATCTCTACACCTTGTGTAAGTCACCTAGGAAGACCTTGGTAATTATGTTGCTTGTTGTTGTTGCTAATCGCAAACCTCACATCCGACCCATCGCGATCCCATGGACAACATTCCTCCAGGCCCTCCTGTCCTCCACCATCCCCTGGAATCCACTTAAGCTCACACCAACTGCTTCCGTGACTCCATCCAGCCACCTCATCCTCTGCTGTCCCTGTCTTCTTTTTCCATCTATTGTTCCCAGCATTAGGCTCTTCTCCAGGGACCCCTTCCTTCTCATTAGGTGGCCAAAGTATTTGAGCTTCAACTTCAGTATCTGGCCTTCTGAAGAGCAGTCAGGGTTGATCTCCTCTAGGACTTGACCGGTTTGATTACCTTGTGGTCCAAGGGACTCGCAGGAGTCTCCTCCAGCACCACAGTTCAAAGGCCTCAATCCTTTGGCACTCAGCCTTCCTTATGGTCCAGCTTTCACAGTCATACATTGCAACTGGGAAAACCATAGCCTTGACTATATGCACTTTTGTTGGCAGGGTGATGTCTCTGCTTTTTAGTATGCTGTCTAGATTTGCCATAGCCTTCCTCCCCAGGAGCAAGCGCCTTTTAATTTCTTGGCTGCAGTCCCCATCTGTGGTGATCTTAGAGCCCCGGAAAATAAAATCTGTCACTACCTCCATTTCTTCCCCATATTTGCCAGGAAGTGAGAGGACTGGATGCCATGATCTTAGTTTTCTTGATGTTGAGTTTCAAGCCAACTTTTGCACTCTCCTCCTTCACCCACATCAAGAGGCTCTTTAGTTCCTCTTCACTTTCTGCCATTAGGGTGGTATCATCTGCATTATCTGCAAATCTGAAATTGTTGATATTTCTCTGGCAATTATAGGCAGCCTATGAATACATGTAAATAAATAAATATGCGAATTGCACAGTTTCACTCTGTGCCATGTGAAGGAGAACTTCCTGGATCATTCCTGAATTTCCCAGTTCGGCTTCATGAGATGACTCTGCTGTGGTCTGGCATTATCGGAGACGGAAAAAATACATTCTGCACAGCTTGCTTGCCATTACTTTAAGGAACCAGTCCCATGTGTTTTAGCCTTTTCTCACAGGGGATGATGGGAGTTTTAGTCCAACTCATTCAGAAGGCATTTGGGTTGGGAAAGGCTGCTGAAGTCAAAGAGGAAACTCCTAGAATCCGCTTTCTTTTTCTGTCTTTTCCCAAGACTGAAATTGCCTTCAGTCACTGACTGGGCAGTCAACTAAATAATGGTGAAAATGGGCAAATGGGCAGAATGAAAGGACAGATAAAGAGTATGCAAATATATGCTAAAACGTCATGGCCTTGCGTGTTTCTTGGAATCCACACCAGAAGGAGGAATCATTCTCCGTATCACAAAATGGAACTGAACACAGGATTCAGTTTTGTGATGGTGAGGCTGATCTAAGAACACAGATTTGCTCTGCCTGGTCTTATTTAGTCTGTTCCTTCCTGTTCTGAGTTCTCCTCCTCTTCCTCCTTTTGCAAGTAAGATGAGAGTTGAAGAAGGCATTTCAATTGGATGCAGATGTCTTGGGGCTGCTAATTCTAAGAACATTTTAATGCAAGCTAGGCATAGAATTCCAAACTGCCAGGAGCTCTTTCAACTTGGGAACTATGCAAATGAGTACCTTTGGAAACCATTGTTTTTTTCTGCCATATTTGCATTGATTTGATTTTTATAATATGCTGAAGGCTTGCTAAATATACCTTCTTCCCTTAAGAGCTGCATGAATGGGTGCTTTCAAAGGAAGTCTTGCTTATATTTGAGTCTAGAACCTGGGGAGCAATTCAGTATGTCTTTGAGCTTCACAGGATTGCTCTGTTGGTTGAAGTTCTCCCTGGTGGTGGAGGCTGACCTGTGAAGGTGATTGGTGCGGAGATCTGAGACAAACAGAAGGATACCTCTTTGCCCTGTGTTCACCTCTACAAGATGTACCGATGGCCACCGGTTTGGGGGGCCTTAAAGGGCTTCGCACAAATTCATGGCTCTCAACTCGTTTTGTTGGCAGTGTGTAGTTGCTTCTGATATCAGTGGCAATTTCCTTGCAACAGGCCAGTTGCTGGTGGACTTGGCTTCAGTGCTGCTGCTGTACTTCCACCATGCTTGTGGGCTTCCCATTGACGCATCCAATTGGCAATGGTGTGCATACACCTGGACTATATCAACCGTTGCTCTGACCCAGCCTTGTCGACGCTTCCTTTTCTCCGTCCTGAGTCCCTCTCCAACCAGCTTCCTGGGACGACAGCTTTGGGTTCTAGCAGGATGAGAGATGGAGAAAAACCTGCCACATCTATTTTCTGCAGACCACACACAATTGGCATATGATTATAATCTCTCCCTATACTCACCTTTTTTTCCTAAGCTAAACAGTTCCAGATATTGCAGCCTTTTCTCATTAAGAGAATTCCTTCATCTCCTTAATCATTTTGGCAGCTTTCAGAACTGCATTTTCTCTCAGACATTTTCAGCTGGTTTTGCTAGGCCTGAACTACTGAATTTCATATTGCCGTGTTTGGGGAAGTGCAAAAGTCAGTGGTTGATTAAGTCATGCTCCCCACATTTGTCTCCAGGAGTTCATCTCAGAATTCACAAAGACTGAATGCTAACACCCTGAAGGTATTAGCCATAGCGACAGGAATGCCCAAAGAGTCGCGATTACCGCCTGCGGATCTACGGGCATTTCTAAGCCAGGATCATTTCTTCCAGATCCTTGCTCACATGAAGCTTTGTTAAAGAATCCAGATTCCTGGAAGCAACCCCTTCTAAAAGTCAGTTCCCGGAAACACCCCAGCTATTCCCAGGATGCGGCAGTCAAGAGAGCCAAGCTGTGGAGAACTGCTGTGTCTTGCAATGTTTTTAAATTCAGGATCAACGCTGGGCGAGACAAATGCAAAGGACGAAGTTGCGGTGATGTTGTGCTTTCCCCCGGTGACGTAGCCGGTGTGCTCGAAGCTCATTTTGGCGAGGCAGCAGATGAGTTTTCTCTAGAGGAGGTGTGGGTGTCTTTATTAAATGATATTTAATTAATCGTATTATAGTGCAGGGAGGGTGCAGGGGCAAGCAGAATCCTCCTGCAAAAAGGCATCTCGGACAAACAGCAAACATTGTCAGCTTTGTGAGAACGATCCCATCTTTGCTGCCATCCTGAAGGGATGCACTTGGCGGTGGGAAGTGTTCGAAACACTCTTTCCTTTCCTTCGGAAGAGAATATACTCCAGGCAGCAGAGAGTTCTTTTTGAAACTCTATTGCAGTTGGAGGGTCTCCTTCCCCTTTCCAACTCCCGGAGCACAGGTTCACATCCCATATTTATGCCCTTTCTCCGGCCGCTTCTGCCCTCCTCTTTTTCCCTCACTGGCCAGGGTACTGGGCGGTCACAATCTTTTCCGTCCACCTATTCCGTGCCACTCCAATACCTGTTCTTCCCTCCCACTTCGCCCCTCCCAGGTGAATTATAATGAGCTTATTTCCTATGCAGGGTGTGCTTGTTAATAGTCATGAGGTCATTGAGCAAGGGTCCTGCTATCTGGTCTACGTGACAATTCCTCCTGCTCTCCGATCCCAGCCCCCTCCTCCTCTTGGCCACGGGATGTTCTTTGATTCATTTTCACTCTTCCTGTTTCCGTGTTTCCAATCATCCCAATCAGGAAGGCGACATGCTGGGAGACACATGGCCGCCTTGATGCAGACACTCTTCCGGGAGGCTGCTCGGAGGCCTAGCTGGGAGAAGCCCGGATGCCATGGGGGTGGATCGTTAGGCTTTCCTGCATTCCTTCCTTGTCCATTTGAGTCCTCCCGGGAGGGCAGACACAAGCGCCTCGCTTGGGAAAGAGGTCCAGTGTGGCTCCCACAATCAGCTGACCCAACTACCCCTTCTGGCGAGTGCTGAATTCTTTGCTTAAAGGCTGACCTCCATCTGAGAGGAAGCTCTTGGGGGGCAGATCAGAAAACCAGCCGTTTTTGTATGGAGCATTCACTGCCCTGAAACCAAGCCTAGGTGGGGCATCATGACCTTTGAGAAGGAGCACGGCAAGCGGCAGAAGCCAGAAAACCACGGGAGCAGGAAGAAAGGTGCTGTCCATCAGCCTGAATCTTTTGGGGTTCTGGTGGGGGGAGAGGCGGGATGGGCTGGTGGAAAGCCTTTAGTTTCCTGGTGTACATCTACATTCGCTTTAATGTCTCTGTGTATGAAGGACTATTAGTCTTGATGTAGCCAGGCGTTTCCGCATCTAGCGGAAGGACACCCATGCGCATGCATTCTTGCCCTGCTTGTGGACTTCCCAGAGGCCTCTAGGGCAAAACAAGATGGTGGCCTACAGCCGTTGAGAATGGAAGAGGCAGTTCTTGGGGGGCATTTCTGGGCCAGGGGGGATGGACCCTGGGAAATGAGGTCTGTGGACAAGGAGATGGCGGAGGAAGGAGGAGTTGCCTCCAGGTGTTCAGGCAGGCCCTGGGAACCAACAGGGCTTCTGGGTATGGGAGGGCTTTGCTTTGATCTGGAGGGACCTTTTGAAGTGAGAAGTTATTGATGTGCAAAACTAAGCATGTTCAGCTTTCATGTGGGTGACCGAAATTTAGTGTGCTGATCTAATGCATTACTCTCACATAACCCCAGTCCCCCACCAGCTCCACTGGCTCCCCATCGAAGTCTGGGCTCAATTCAAGGTGCTGGTTATCACCTACAAAGCCCTAAACGGCTTGGGACCCGGATACCTGAAGGAATGCCTTCCTCCCTATTTGCCCTCCCGCCCTTAGATTGGCGGCAGAGGCCCTTCTCCGGGAGCCCTCCGTGAAGGATATTAGGAGGGTGGGTACCCGGAGGAGGGCCTTCTCTGCGGTGGCGCCCCATCTCTGGAATGCGCTTCCCAGAGAGGTCCGCCTGGCGCCGTCGTTATTTGTTTTTTGGTATCAGGCTAAGACCTTTTTATTTGAACAATATTTTAATAACTTTTAACATCAGCTTATAGGTTTTAATCTGCAGCCAGGGTGGATCTGGATTTTATTTGTATTATGTTTTGTTTTATTTTTCTTATTTATGTAAGAAAAGGCTACACGATGGGACGGCATACAAATACTCTAAATAAAGAAATACAGCGACTCTTATGAAGCGATGGGTGTTTTCTTTGGATTGGCTTTTCCGCTCGATCTCCTGTGGCCAGGTCAGGCTGTGCAAGGCCAGCTGCAACGGCCCTGGGAGACAGCAGCCACAAGGCGAATCCAGCAGGGACAAGGCTGGGGTGTTACCAGTCTCACGGCCGTAGATGCTTCCAGTAATGACCAGAGTTTTAAGGGAAAAAATCACCAAGAAATTGGGTTTAAAAAAAAGAATAACAGGAAGAACTGCATTGAAAAGCTTAAGCACGGAAAACAATTTAAGGATTGCACCTACAACAAAGTATCTGTTTGACTCCATTCTCCTTCTCTGGGTAAGATCATGCTCTACTCATTGTGCTTCTCCTGGCAGGAAGAAAAAAGCTTTATTTGTTTTCCTTTTCTGAGAAAGAGTGACAGGACCCTGCTCCCCCTCCTCCCCCTCCTCCAAGGACTGTGGCTGCCGCCTGATGCAAGAAAGCTTGGCCAGTGGAATAAGTGTTTAGTCAATTGATCATGAAGTCTGCTTAGGAGGAAAAATGGCCGTAAAGAAAACAGCGTACTTCATTTTAGATGAGGTGCGTTTTCTCTAAATCACCTAGCTTTCTGTCTCTCTTCATGTATGTACAGATGCATCTGTGCTCTGCACTTCTCCATATCCGTTGTCTTTTGACTCCTGAAGGTTACCGGTTCCTCCAAGGATCTACCTCCCCACGCTGCTGCCTCTTGTACGTGCAGAATACCTGCTCCATCCTTCCTTCCATCCTTCCTTCCATCCATCCTTTTTATCTCCCACCTTTCCCCCATGGTGAAAGTCAAGGTGGCTCCATGCCCAGGTTCTCAGGGGGTCTCCCCTCCAAGCTCAGGCCAGCCCCAGACCAGCTTAGCTGCAACATGGTTCAGACCACACACATCATCAGCTGCAGGATGCCACAGCTCCTGCCTTCTCTCTTCTGAGAACCCTTTCCCAACCCCACCTTTGCCATGGAGTCTTTGACTCAGCCCTTTGCATGCAGAAGGTTCTGGGTCCAACACATGCCCTTTTATTTATTTATTTATTAAAACATTTTTATGCCGCCCCATTCGCCGAAGCCTCGGGGCGGCTTACAACGTTAAGTTAAAAAAATAATTATAACATTAAATTAAAAAATACAAACATTAAGTTAAAAATGCAAAAATACCAATATAAAATAAGCCGCCCTGGCCAGATAACAAGACTGGGAAAAACTTGTCCTTGGAAGCCCAGAAAGTCGCCCATCTATGGACAGCAGTGGGGTGGATGGACCAGTGGTTTGACTTGGTGTCTAAGTCTTGGTGTCTAAGATGGTGCACTTTTAAAAAGTACTTATATTTATACATTTCTGAAAATGAAAAACATGACTGGGGGCACATGGATGAATCTATCCAACTCAGTGTCTGGAACGCTGGGACCATACTAAGAATATTGGGACTTGGAAGTTTGATTGCTCGGCTGAAGAGAGAGAAAGGAAAGAAAAGCAGTTAGCAATTGGAATGGTACAGACGTGAATGTGGTGGGCATCTGTGGTCATTTCGTGGCCAACAAGGGCCCCCCTTTGCATGCAGCCTGTATGTCCTTGTATGGGGAAAGCCATTTTGACAATATGGTCCAAATGCCACCAGTTCCTCCAGAGAAAGGTGGGTTTCGGCAGAATTTCAATTGCCTCCTTCCTCGCATGACAGCGACTTCAAAGCGAATAATTCCATTCTTCTTAATGGCAGGCGGCCCTTTTATTATTTTGACTGGACAAAGAGAGAACATTGGGCTAGATCAAACGACGGAGCCGCGCGCTTGAAAGGGTCACTTAGTGCCATAAGATGCTGCTTGACAGCTACTGCCCATCCGTGATGTGGGGAAGGGTCTTTCCCCTCCCTCTGGTTTTAGAATGACTCACTGCTAGATTAGATGAGGGAGAAATGAGACTTTTTGGAGGACCAATGAGTTTGTGAGTTTTATAGCATAATCAGTGCTTTTTTGTAAGAAAAAAGGTGCCGGAACTCATGAAATTATTTACCTTTCGCACGTAGTCAATCACTGTACACACCCCCACACACTTCAGTTGTGTAATGAAACATAGTGGTCACCACCCGCAGTAAGCACTCAGTGCACGACCACACAACCAATCACAAGCCGAGCAGCGCCATCACAACCAGTGTGAAGTACGCATGCATCGGACTCGACACACAAGCAGCCCGCTTGCACCATTTTCATGATTTTGCCACCGACCTGCTACGCTCGACGGGGTGATTCAGATCCACGTGGGCCAAACATCAAATTTTCAAAAGTTACTTTGAAAACTTGGAACATCTGTGGAAAAAAGGTGCCGGAACTCCATTCCGGTGCGTTCTATGACAAGAAAAGCACTGATCATAATGATGCTCAGAACTCATGTGAGTCACCTGCAGCAGGGACCGTACCTGGAGTGGTTCTGCTCCACAGGGCGCAGAATGGAAATGGGAAAAGGCAATGCATGTCATCTAACGGGAGCAATGCTTGGTCTGGGGTGCTTTAGCCTCAGGAAAAAGGGCTAGTGCAAGGAGGATTGCTATGCTGCTCTGTCGGCTTTCTTGACCCCACGCAGACCTCCTGTGATACCAGAAGCTGGGGCCATCCTGTGGAGCTGATTGGTGGGAGAGTGGGGACCTGCACAAGGGTGCGATTTGTCTCAGGATGCATGGCTAAGCCGTGGGATTCCCTCCCCGTGCCGTGGGATGATGGGGTCCGTCTGGAAGGCTCTGAAAGGGCATCGGACACAGCCAGGGGGGTGCATGAGGATAGCCGTGGCTGCTGGTCCTGGGGGCTGGACATCGCCTCCTACTTCAGAGGTTGTGCACTTCTGAACGGCACCGGGAGGGCAATCAGAGTTGGCAGGGGATGATGTGCTGGCATCCTGGGCAGCTGCTTCGCTGCAGCATGAATGGAATACTGACTGGATGGGACCTGGGCCCATACCTGTCAGGGGACAGTGATGCACCTGATGTGCTCCTAGCGACCGATGGCCTGTGAACCAATGGGTGGCGCCCCACCTGTGGAACGCGCTCCCCAGAGAGGTCCGCCTGGTGCCGTCGTTATTTGTTTTTCGGCGCCAGGCCAAGACCTTTTTATTCAAACAATATTTTAATAATGTTTCATATTTATAGGTTTTAATTTGTGCAGCCAGTATGTTTCCGGGTTTTAATTGTAATTTGTTTTGTATTTATTTATTTCTGTGAGCCGTCCCGAGGCTACATAGCAAGGGGGTGGCATATAAAAACTTTAAATAAATAAACAAACTACCATCTGTCTCGATTCCTGAGGCCTTTTTGTCCCAGGGAGGGGCCTGGCAACCCACAGAACTACCTTTGAAATGTCATCATCTGCTCATCGATCCCAGGTCCCATGGGGTTGCTCTGTGTGGGTAGACTGGGTAATACTTGACAGAATTAAGAGCCAAACTTCCTCCAATCAGGCAATCTCCTGAAGTGTAGGACTACAAGTCCTATCAGCCCCAGTGAGCTGGGCTGTTGATGGGGTGATATGAGTTATGGGAGTTGTGCTCCAATGCAGCTGAAGGGAGCTGGCTTGGGGACCCCCACAAGTTCGACCGACCGAACGGAAGCAAACATGTTTTGCAGTCCGTTTGCCCAAAAGAACCCCACACCCAAAGGCTTCCTTTCTGACACAGTGGGAAATGTCCTTTCATTGCCAAAAGAGCCACAACACTGGGGAAAACTGTCCATTTCCATCCCTACAAATGCACTCTTCCGACTTGTGAAAAAGGCACCTTTTGTCTTGGTAAGAAGTTCTTGTGCTAAAGGGCAAGAGAATCTGCACCGGCGTTCGAGCGTTCGAGAGCTCTCTCCTGGAAGAGAACACACCGAGTTCAACCTCACAAAGGTTCATTCTCTGTCTGTTTCAAGAGCAGATAAACTGATCTTGCTCCCAAGAATTCTGCAGCAAGTTGCGCTCCTTGGCAGGGGAAGGGTTAACGTTCTTAAAAACACAACGCCAAATTGCAGAAAGCTCTCTCTTCAATTCTGTCTTAATTTTGAAGGTACTGTATGTGCTGCAGAAAGATCACTTTTATAGATGCTTCGGGGTCGCCTGCCTCTGTTTCATGTACTACGGAGATAATTATCATAAAGACGTTCGAGGGTGCTTTATATTATCTCTTGGTTATTCAGGCTTGCTGGCAGCCACCCTCTCTCAACTTTATATATATGGGTGTAAAAATTTATTTTTATGTATTTATTTATTTAGAAAATTTCTATGCCGCCCCATTCGCCTCGGGGCGGCTCACAGAACATCAATTAAAATATAATACACTAAAAATATAAAACGAATCAACAATATAATGGCTGTATTAATAAAAGGGCCATTCTCTCCAGAGAGGGACCATTGCTGATTGTGTGCGTTTCTGCCTCTCCGTCAGCAGAACATTTTACCCCCTCGGTGCTCCTGACCGTGGCGAGCTAATTATATCAAGATGCTCTTGAACGTGTTAATTTGAGGTTGCTTTTTCAAAATGTCACTGTGCATTTCCCCCTGTCGTAATCCTGTGAGCCAGCACCGATGGGCTTCACAGGTGGCTCCGTGCTTCGCCTCTCGCCTTGCCGTCTCTGCACTGCCTGCCTGCTTTCTCTGGGTTGCTTTTGTGGCTCCGCAGGAATGCAGAGCCGGGTTTCGTATCTCTGCCTTATACGAGTGAAGCTTGCGCAAGTGGGAATGCCTCTTAAGATCATTTCCTACTGTGTGGCAGGGCTTAAATCCTGGATTAATGTTGCTGAAGTTCAGCATTAAGGATCCATGGATCATTTTAAGCACACTGGAGCGCTTGATGAATTAATGTTTGTTTGTCTCGTTTCTATAGCATCCTCGACTGATGCTCTCTTGGGTCACAACAAAGAACAATAAAATACAATAGATAAAAACATTAACAAGAAGTAACATTTTAAATAGCATAAAAGAACATTAAAAGACAATAAAAAGACCTGTCCCAGAATAAAAGAAGCATCTAGCTAATCATGCCAGGCCCCTGAATGGCCAAGGAGGTCTTTAAAGGCCGGTGCAAAGAGAGCTCTCTTAACCTGGCTCTGAAAAGATGGCAGATTTGGCACCAAGTGGATCGCAGCAGGGAGGTTGTTCCAAAGACTGGAAGTGGGGGGCCTCCCCTAGTGGCAGCCCTCTAAGCATGTGGAGGAAGGCCTCCGAGGCAGTGTCTGGGCAGATCAGGGTTGGGAGAGGTGCTCCACCTGGTATTGTGGTTCCAGTCCATGCGGGGCTTGATAGGTTAAGACCAGCCTCTTGAACTGGGGCCTGAAGCAAGCAGGCAGCCATTGTAGGTGGCCAGAAGCCGAACCCTTATTGGTTTGGACCTCTGGCCCCAGCTGCCACAGTCTGCACCAGCTGCAGTTTTTGAACAGTCTTCAAGGGCAGCCCCACACAGAGTGTGTTGTGGTAATCTAATCTTGAGATTACCAGAGCGTGGATTCCTGAAGCCAGGCAGTCTTTGCAAAGGTAGGGGCACCAACGAGCCCCAGATCTCTCAGCGAGGAGCTCGGAGGGAGGTGTGTATGATTTGCTCTTCCCCGCGCTTCTCCTTGCAACAGTCTTGGGCCTTGTCTCGTCTTCCGGACCTTACCTGGTGAATGAGCTTCCATGCCGCCGTCCCTTCGGCCTCGCTTGACTCTGCCTGTTTGGCTGTGCATTTGCTTGGACCTTCAGTAGCTCCTCAGAGCTCCTTCACAAAGCACCTCCTCGGCTGCTCATGCAGTACTTTGGCTTCCTATCCAAAACCTCCTAGCGGTGGGAGCCGTTCAGGGTGGAGCAGACCTGCGTGGCTTCTCCTTGCTGCAACCTGCAAGGCTATCTGGGAGGGATGCTCTTCCACTTGCAGGTAGAGCCTGCTGAATGATCTTTCAGGTCCCTTCCAGCTCTGGGTCTCCCTGGACAACAGGCCTCGCAGTTCTTCATCTTTGAACCCAACTGGGATTGAACAGCCTTTTAAATAGCGGGTGCCTTCAAAGAGGGGACAGTCCTTTCGAGAAGAAGACACACACCCGATATTTGTTCCAAGTTCAACGCCTTTCAGTTTCCCTCCAAGCTCTGCACAAGGTGCCAATTTTTGCCGGAAGTGGCATGTTTCTTGCTACATGGATGCATTTGAGAACTGAGCCCACGTTTTGGAGTCCCCGTGGCGGTACGTTCAGCAGGCTGGAGAGGTCCCTGGCAAAGCTGATTCCCACTTCCTTTCCTAGCCACCTGTACGGTCCAGGTGTTATTGAGGCAATATTTCCACTTCTCGCTATCCTGAGAAGAAACCTCTCAAGGCACACTCGACAGTTCGCCGTTCCAGGAAGCAACGCATTCAGCAGAGGCCCGGGGGAAGTCTGCCACATTCCCAGTTCTGTTTCCTTTCAAGGGACATCTATGCACCTCATTTAGAGCAGGGAATGGTTTTTATTCCAAGCTCCAAATGAGGTGTCGGCGTGCAGCTTCCGCTCTGGCTGCAGCTCTCTTTTTCCACCATTACCTTTTGGTTGCATGTTTATGGCCCAGAGGGTGCTCGAAACCGATTCGCAGCAGGAAGGCCTCCAGAAGTGAGAGCTGATGCTGACGAGGCTGCGAGTTCCCCTTTGGGGGCAACTTTCCTTTGCGCTGGCATTTTAGCAAGCCCGTGGGGCTTGTTCGCAGCCAGAGCAGGCCCTCCTCTCCTCCTCTGCATTTTGGGCCTTACACAACTGTGCTTTGTCTCGGGTTGTCTTTGAGAAACAAATGGCAAACATGGGCAGAGGGCTTTCGCCTACCCCTTCGTCATCAACTAGGGGAGTCACTTGAGAATCACCAAGGTGGGTGCGGGGGGGGGGGGGGGCAGAAGAGGGGCGGCTTGCACAGAAGAGCAGTCTGCCCACATCTGCTTGTTCCTGCAAAGCATGGCCACCACGCAGTTGCTCTGATGCTCTCCTGGCGATTTCCCACGGGTGGCCTTCAGGACTCGGCGGGCTCCCGGTTTGCTCCGGGCTCATGGCCCATTTAGCAATCATGTCCGTAGCTTAACCAGAAACATGGCACAGCTCACCGTCCTGTGGCAGGCTGTGAGCAGGGGAAGGCACATTGCCCCGTCCGCTGTCCAGTTGCTAATGGGTGATGGACCGTCCTCCAGGCCGTTCCGCTCTTCCTTCTTGATGGTTCTTGTTCTGATGGTTCTACCAGACTCGTCAGACAAAGGCCATCAGAACAGAGGATGTTCCTCTGGCCGCTCTTCGAACAGAGGACTATCCCCTGCCGGTCCTTATTTGACCTACTCCGGTGGCCTTCTTACTCGCCTATGCTAGCACAAACCTGCCCATGCACGAAGGTTGCTTTTGGAGGCCTCCTTTGGAGGTGCTCCCACCTACAGAGGTGAGGTGGGGGGAATGGGGCCTTTTCCTTCGTGGGCCCCCCATGAAGTTTTCCTGCTGCAGCATCTTCATCCACCCCTTGCTCTGACCCAGACAAGGGTGGTGGCCTGAAAGAGAAGCAAGCAGAAGCGATGATGAGGAAGCAGGGGAGAAAGAAGAAGAGCGGAGGGTGGCCCAACCAAGGACCCTCCAGGTTTCAAAAGAGGACCAGCAGTGGGTCAGATAGGCTGGAATCCCGGAAAGACCCCAGTCAGAGAAACAATTGGGTGGCGCCACTTCTTGCTCCAGCTTCTCCCAGCATAGAAAACAAACAAGTTCAGGTAACCTTTCAGTCATTGTCAGCTCAGTTCAGAACAAGAATAAGCCAGTGTTGTTTGTACAGAAGACACAGTAACCCAGAAGGGCACAGAACCACGAATGCAGCAGAATTAAATGTGTGTCTGGGAACGCGTGTTTTCTGGTGCCAAAAGTATAATGCGGTTAGTTGCCAGCAAAACCTCTCTGCAGAGAGCTTTCCGCACCTGGCAAGCTGCCACCGAAGAGGTGCTCTCCCAGGCCACACCTGCTTCAGCTGAGGTGCCAGGGCGCCCACGGCAGGTCACCCGCCGATGGGATTAATGGTTGGGTAGATGCATATGGAGATGGGTGAAGCATGGAGGCTCTTGGCCCTAAGCCAGAACTACCTGGCATTACCTCTTCTGAGTTGTCTGTTTGCCGGCGACGTGGGATGCAAACCTTTGCAGAAACCTTCTCACTGCATTATTTAAGCAGGTACGTCCTGTTTCTAAAAATGCAACTTAGTTTGCCGTAGTAATGCAGTAGAGCAGATGGAGAAAAAAACAGTCAAATAATGCAGTTTCTAAGTGGTAATTAGCTCTCGTCACCAAATGATTATTATAGGAATCCAACATTTATTCTCGTTCTATCCTCCTTCCTGCTCTGTGTACACATGGGAGGTGATGGTTGTACAGCAGGACAACTTCCGAGGGCCAGTTCACAATGATGTAATGGAGAGTTTTGGAAACCCACCAGTCAACGCATGATTTCACCCCCATGTCTGTGGTCTGCGGGCTCCGTCTATTTAGAGAAAAAGTATCACAATTCTCCAGAAATGCCATATTGAAGAAGGGCAGGAAATCATCAACGGGGACTTCTGACATTTCAAGCTGGTGAAATTATAAATGAAAATTCAGATGTGATAAATTAATTTGAGCCTTCCTTTTTAATCGAGGAGGTAAACAACTCTGTGGGCCTGTAGCAAGTTGCTTTATTCCTCTTGAGCACAATGGCACTCCTGTAGAGTTGAAATACTGGGATGTTTTTATTAGGCCCGTGTGTCGTGGAAATTTAAGCAGGGAGTTTCTGCATTTCCCGTGGACCATAAGCTTCAAACGGCCAAAGTGGAGCGGAGCCTTGTAATAAAACCAGTGAGTTGGAATGCCTGAGAGTTGTCACTTCCAGTCTGTGTCAAGGTAATTTTCCCAGGGTTTGTATAAATAAACGTAGACAGGAGGAAAATATACCGTTACTGCGTCTGACTCGAGCCTGCATCTTTTACAGGATGAATTGTATTCTCTTGGCCTGTTGGCTGTAAAAGGAAACCGGGAGCATTGTTATATTGTCCATATTATTCCGTGGGCCCAATTTGGAGCTTGACTGAGGAAGCAAGGTGAAGTAGAGAAGGGAAGTATGATATCAATATATGCACAGGTGTGCTCCCTCCAGAAATTGGATGACATTTTAAAAGATCTGTTGAATTTATAGCTGCACAGCGTGTTCCTAAGTTGTGACTTTTGCTGTTTTCATGAGGTAGAAGGTTTACTGGAAACATTCTGAATTGCACAGAACAATTTATAGTTTTGTCTATATACACATCTATCACTGGTGTACTCATTGATTCCTAAAGCCCTGTTTTAAAAATTATAAATATTAAGCATGATTACTTGGATGAAGTTCTGTCTTTGTGTTTGGGCTGCTCTGTTAGTTTGTGTTGATGTTTTTGTTGAAACTACCTCAAACTTAAAAAAAAATAAAACTGTAGGTAGTTGATATTTAAAGTATGTGGTTACCTGCTCAGGGAGGATGTACATCAAACCACGGTTTAGGCTTCTGATGTATTCTAAGCATGGTTATGGGTCTAAATGATGCAGTAAACAGCAATTTGGACCAAATTGTGGTTTGCAAACCTACATCAAACTCTAGGACCAGATTCTTGGGTGATGGTTACTCACAAACTAGGGCTTGCTAGATGATGTTAGTTTGAATATTGTGTCCAAGAGCGACTTGTGTCCAAGAGCGAGCTTGCAAAGCATCTGAAATGTCTCATGCCTTCAGCCCCATCAGAGTTTGCTCTTACTGATAAGGCCATTTTGAAGACTCTTCAAGTTTTCCCCAACCTGCCTTTTCCAAGCAGAAGGCAGCACAGAAATTGCTGCGAGTTTGGAGATATGTGTTTGGGAGCTGCCTTTGTAGCGTCTTCTCTGTAGAAACTTCATATACTAAGTGCCTAGAAAGTTTTAAGTGGGAATCTTGTTTGTGTATGCTGATGGCTCTTGAGGGTTCTCGCGGAGCCCGAATTTTTGAAAAGCGCAAGTTCAGACAAACCCAGCATTTCAAAGTAAAGGAAAGTGTCTGGCTGATGCACCAGAATAGAAATATGTGCCTGGGAATGACTTTGTAAATAGGGGCTAGAATTGATTCAGATGAGATGATCTCCCACACCTATCATTCTATTTAACATTATCAACTGTTTGTTCCCCCCCTCCCCGGTATTTATGTATTGAGAGCATTTACAGAAATCTGAATGTGTACTCTGTGATGCCTTTAAAGGCTAAACTGTGAAAGGAAATATAGTTAATATTTTATTATAATGTAGGGTGTTCCGAAGCAGATGTGATGCTACCTAACAGTTTTGTAGAAAACTGTCTGCAAAAACTGTACTATGGTCTCTTCTACTTAAGCACAGCTAAAATTATACATGAATAAGAACTGGGCACAAGCCATCATGCAACATCTTGATTTGAAGTGAACTGGTAAACTATGGTTTGCATGAATGTTAGTTAATACAGGAGTGCTGAGTAAACCATGGTTAAGACAACTTCCCTGCATTTTTACTCTCCAAGTGACTGTGTCCATGCATGCACAGAACATACTTTTCAAATTGTGGGGCTTTGGCACTTCTAAAAAGTTGGATCGGAACTCCCATCATATCCATGCTGGCTGGGAATGGTGGGACTTGCATTTCAACACATCAGGAGGTTTTCGGATTGAGGAAACTGCCTCAAAGGAAGGGAATCCCTTCAGCAAAACCTTTTCCCCAGCTGACTTGTGAAGACGGAGGCCTTTCCATTCACTCACCGATTAAGAGTATTGCTCCTCCAGTGAGAAATGTTCCGTTCAGGTTCATTCTCTTCGTTTGCAAGGAGGGCCATCCGTTGTCGCTTGTTTGTTCTGAGACAGGAAATTGTGGAGGCCACCTCAGTTTTTGTGCAAAATGGCCTGGCAAAGATATGACTTTGTTTTGAACGCCAGCACAACTTTACCAGCCTTCTGTGGATCGTGTACGGCCGGTGTTTCCAAGCACCTCAGTCAAACAGGCAAGTTGCTGCTGACTTTTTGCTTTGCCTTCATTCGATTTTTTAAAGATGCTAATCGGGCAACTTAGAGTTCAATGGTAAAACCAGAGGCTTTGGACTCCAGGTTTAGGTGTAAGCATCTGCCTAGCTTTGCATCATATACTGGAGATCGGCCAAACCCCCAGTGCCAAATTTCTCTTTAGGGAGAAGATGGGATCCAGGCCCAAACCTGCTTGCTCTGCCCATCTATGATGCATTTGCAAACTTGAAATGCTGTCTTTGAACTGGGGGGCAGGGGGAATGCCATGTGCAGTTTCCAGAATCTGAAAATGGCTTCAAGGTGCTTTTTGTGGATTTGTTGCAGAGGGAAGCACAGGGGACTTTTGTCTTCCTCCTGGAAGCAGATGTGCTTTGCCGTGTAATTGAACGTGGCGCTTGAAATTAGCTTAATTACTGGAGAGCGATACAAGCCTTGGGTTGTCCACCCATTGGAAACAAATCATCCGATCACTGACTGTACCCCTTCAACACATGCGCTGCACATGGCAGCCTCGGGAGCCAGCGGGCGGCTCCCCGTTGTGTGCCAGAGACAGGTTGCATTGGAGGTGCCCAGATGGATTCAACTGGCCATTATTCTCTAGGCTTCATGATGGTCACTGTGTTTTTCTTACCAGGGTTGATCCATCGTGCTATCTGAACCCAGTCAGGGCAGTTCACCATGGTATGTTTGGTCTTTAAAAACCATGAAGAGAAACAATGGTTTGTTCTCTGGTTTCTCCATACCACCGTGGCTTGCTGTGTTGTCTGGAAGAGCAGCAACTGCAAGAGCTGTCCAACCATCCAGCCTCTGTGTGTGGACCAAGGAGAAGGGAGTGATTGAATTTCAGGCACCGTGGCTGATGGGTCATGTGCAAACAGCAGGAGGACTGAGAAGGGAAGATGGAACTTATAACAACATAGAACATAGAAACCGCTTGGCTGTCTGTCAAGTAGAACACGGTAGAAATGGCAAACCATGGGTGACCATGCAGGGTTGCCTGGCGTCTTGTGTGAATGCAACCAGTGTGTCCAGGATCTGTTCAGGATCGGGGCCTAACCTGGGAGGGAGACAGGGAGTGTAGCTGTCTGTTGACCCTTCCTTCCCAGAGAAGCTCATCCAGTGCTGGAGTCGTGACCTTTCCAACATCAAGTGAAGACTTTTCCTTTCTCCCAAGCATTTCGAGAGCTTTTACAGATCACCAGGGCTTGATTTCCCTTTGGAAGTAAGACTTTATCATTGTGGTTGTTCTTGCTGTTCTCAAATTTAGTTTGCACTGTGATGGGCTTTTAAATCGATAGGCTATTTAGAAAGCTTTGCTTGTTGGGTTGATATAGAAATAAAATAAGAAGGAATCTTCAGATTTTTACCTTCTGTTTTGTGAATCACCCCAAGGACTATGTTGAATGAAAACAAATTCGGAGGACCTTGTTTCAAAAATAAACTTTATAGCAATACAGACGGGAAAAGCAGTCTCTTTAAAATGAGAGCAGTGATTCTTGGAGTTGAATTTTGCCTACAAAAGGCTATTCTGTGAATTTCCTGGGCCGAGGCATAACCTGAGCAAAAGTCCTAGCGAGGGAACCCCAGTCCAAGGCAGAACTGAGATCAACAAACATAGAATCTGATGAAACCCATCTGTGAGATTGAACGAACTCTCCGTGGAAGCGTGTAAATGCATGCAGGGACCATCAGGCAGGATACAAACGTGTTTTTTTGCCGTCTGGGCGGCAGCCTGGCATTTTATCTCCATCTCATCTGGCAGGCGCAGTTGTGCATTCCAGAGCAGCCAACGCCGTGCTTTCTGCCCCCTAAGTGTGCGTAGGCCGCGTGGCGATCAAAATATCGTAGGTCGTGTCAGTCTCTCTGAGCCCGGCTGCCCTTGGAACTCAGAAACTTGTGTCGAGACAGCCATCCTGCTGATCGGTGTTCATAAACACTGCACAAAAGAATTGTCATTAGTTGCCGCTTGGAGCTTCGGCATTTGGGAAGATTATTATCCTCCGCGTTCTTCAAGTTAAAAGTGCCACTTTGACTCGGGAAATGACAACTCTGCACTGCTGCTTCCCTCTTGGTAACAAAGGGTCTCCTTCGCAAAGATGGGTGTTTATGCGGAGGTCTGTCTCCAGCATACTATTACGAGTCCCATTTAACTCTATTAGACCAAGGTGGGCAGGAAGTAGCCACACTTCAAAGTTGCTTAAACACCACCTTTAAGTAAAGCAAGCTCTCTCAGGGCTGTTCTCTCCCTGCCTTTTCATTTCTGGAACTCTGTGTGCAATTCCTGGTTTTGGATTTGCAACCGATTTTTAACACAGTTTTACAGACCACTCGGGTTGGATGTATACCCACCATCCAGAACCTAGAAAAGTTTGGATGGGTAGCTCTGGATTAAATGTTAGCTGCTGCTTCTTCCCTTGGACAGCCACTGCCTTTTCTTGGGCATCGGCTGGAGGATGGAGCTGCATGGTCCTTGGATGCTGTGAAGCGGACTGACCCAGCAGCCAGAGCCGGCCAGGCGTACCTGCTCTCCCGCCCCATTTGGGAATTGTGTGCCCACTCTATTCCTTTCCGGGGGGCTGCCCCACAGTGGGGCAAGTGGAAGGAACGTATTACTGGATCTCTCGGCTTACTGCTTGCGACCAGGACTTGCAATGCCAACGATACAGCTGTGCACCAGTCTGGGAGAGCTTCACGGAGCTTTGCCCTTCCGATGCCGCTCTGCTGTTTGGAGGGCCGGGGGATTCGCCCCAGTTGTGGTGTCCCTTACGGCTCAGCCCCTCATTGCCCAAGACAACTGTACCTGGCAGCCGGCTGAGCACTGGTATCCCAAGCAGCACAACCCTAAGTGCCTGTTGGAGACCCTGATCCTAGCACCCACGCCCCCCACCACAGGAAGGCCTCTCCAACCTCATTTCTTGCTTTCTCTTGTCACGGTCATGATGGCTACAGCTGCTCTGAGGACACGATTCTTGGAAAGAACTGGGTGCAAAAACTATAGGGTCTGGGAGTGTTTGGATGCGAGAGCAGGGTGACATGTTTTCCTAAACATCTGCATTTGCTGGAAGGCTGCCTTGGTTTACGCAAGCCCTGGTGGAGCAAGGTTAGGGTTAGTGTTAGCCATTGCTGGAGTTCAGCCTCTGTCACAAATAAATACTGAGAGAAACATGAGAATCATTTGGCATAATAATGGACAGAACCACAAAGTTTCTCCTAGGAGGCTTGCAGTGAAGCAATGAAATTGGGCGATCACTCATTTCAGAAACAGCATTTCATGGTGCGTGTGCGTGAAACGTGTTTAATTTTATATGTGGCAACAAACTGATACAGATGTTTTGTAGGTGGCTTATTTATCCTGTTCTGAAGGCAAAAGCAGCCCTCAACAAGACTTAAAACTCTGCAAACGCTGCAAGGACTTCCATCGAATTCTCCTCTTTGGGTAATAATACAACAGGCAACGCAGTAAGAACGTTGTCATTCAAAATAGAAACTAGAAGTGGGAGAGATGCAAGGGCCAGACATTGCCAAACTCCTTCCAGAGTGACTATTTTTCTTCAGCTGGAAAGTGTTACTTTTTGGAAGGTGTCTATTTTGGTAGAAGAAACTCTCTGAAGTGCTGAGAGCACCCAGCTGCCCCCAGTCCTAGAATCTGCCCAGAAAAGATTTCTGTGCTAACTTGCTGGTCAGGAAGAGCGGGCAACTCCGGGCACGGCGAAGGGCATGCAGAGAAAACCAGCTCTGAGCTCTTCCTACCAGAATCAGCAACCGCTGAATTGGGACAGCCAGGAATTAACCTGCTGCTCGACGGGCGATGATTTCCATAACGACACACACAGTGAAATGTGCTCCTGAGTGCTCCTGAACTTGCCGACCTCACCTTTTTCCTGGTCCCGCTAGTAACAGAACCCGTTGGCCTGTTGTCGCCGTCATCGCCAACTTTTCAGCCATGTCCGACCCTCGGCCGCTCCATGGACCATTGCTCGCCATCCCTCTCCGTCTTGCCCTGCGTCCTTCAGGACCGCCATGTCCATCCCAGTGTCTTCCTCTGTGGTGTCCAGCCAACGGGTGCTGGGGCGCCCCTTCTCATTTTTCCGCTGGTCACGCCCAGCATGAAGGACGTTGCGAGTGCGTCCACTCTCCCGACATGGCCGAAGTAAGATCGTCTTTGGTTGGCCTGTAATCCTTGCTTCAACTCACTGCAGCCACGATGCATCTGTCCAAGAGAGGAGGAGATGTTTAAAAGTGGGTTTCGACTTTTGTTGGTTTTGCATTGTCCGGTTTGAAGAGAATTATAAGGGGAGACGAAGTGGCTGCAGGTGGGGCGCTCGATCTCTGAGGACCCTCAAGCTGAGGCCTCTGGGGTGAGGAATGCTTGTGGGGCGGGAACCAAATGTTCCCATCGCCAGATCACGTTGGGGGTGCAGTATCCCTCGCATTACCTGGTCCCCCGCGGATGCACTGGGAAACCACCTGGTTGGGGGCTGGGGCAGGGACCTTTGGGCATTCCCAGAGGCCAACCTGGGCTGGATTTGGCCTGCCAGTCCAGTGGGAGGTTGCGTAAGTGTGTGCTTTTGGTGCAGGAGGAAGGTAACTCTTCTTTCCCTCCCGCTTCCTGTCAGCAGTGTGTTTTTTCACATGATTAACATGAAAAATAGCTCTTAACGAGCACTTCCTGGCATAAACTGGATGAAACAGATGACACACGTCAAGCTGTTGTCAATCCAGTTATCTGCCGGTGCGTCGTGCGCTCCATGTTCCGGCAGTCGGCGGTTTAGATTCCCAATTACCTTTTGATGCTTGGCTGCCATTCACTGCGCCGAACGCCATCTGATGCGCGGTCTGATGCTTGCGCCTCGGCGAATGCACATTTCCAGCCTGAGACAGCTGCTCTGCAGGGGTGGAGCGCTCCCACCATGGAGGACTTGTGCCTGGCCAACTCGCCAGCAGGGAAGGGATCTTGGGCAGTGGAACAGACCATGGACCCAAATGCAACCCATTCAGTTTGATTTCCACGAATGCAGATGGGCACGAAATGTCCGTGGGGGAGAGGGGATTTGACCTAATCTAGTGCTCTGGCAGAGAGAGTTCTCTCTACTCCTGGCAGAGGCCCTTTTCCCCAGAATGTCTCGAGGGAGGAGACAGGGGCTGCTCCCAGTAGGAGACCAGAGCCTCATGTTGCAGGGAGCAGGGGAAAATGGAGTGGGATAGAAAGCGAGACTGTGGAGCGAGGCCATCCCATCAGCCTTGCTCTTTGCTCACCAGCTTGGGCTCCTCTTCTAACTGATGCATCACAGTCCTCCTGCCTGTATTCTCTGTTCGTCGTTGTAAGAAATGTGCACTGGTCAGACCTGGGACCTTGGGCACCCTTGTTTTCCTCTGCCCTCTCCAGTCTTTTTTCCTTTTGTGTCATAACCTCAGAACAGAACCTGGGAAGCTGCCTTATCCTGAGTTGGCCCGGTATTGTCCGAAGGGACCGGCAGCAGCTTTCTGGGGCTGCTGCTGGGATTGCTTCCTAGCTCTTCCTGGAGATCTTGGGGACCTTCCCCAGGCCAAGCCAGGTCTCTGCACACCAAGCCCCTCCCCATCTTTGTAGCTGGATTGGGACTGAGGACAAGAACAAACATCTCTTTACTGGTCTGGAAAGCCACTTTGGAGCTGGTCCAGCCAAGGACTGGGGAACGTTTGCAGCACAGGGGCAGCTGTTGCTTATGGGGTGTCTTGCTGATCCCCCCGAAATCAGCAAACCCCCTGAGAGAAATGCAAACATGAAAATAAAAGTTGTGCATGGCAGTCATATTTGCCCCACACTGGCTTGTGTTACTTTTTGGCATCCTTCCAAGCAAGGATGCCGTGCTTGAGAACCCCGACAGGCACAAGCGACTTAAACAACTTTTCATAACTAAAGTGGGTATTTTCACAGAAGGAGGAATATTCTATTCAGAAGTAAAACAAGTGGAGTTGCTTTCCTTCTTTAAAAAATCCCTCTTGCATATTCAAAAGTAAGTCATGGGGAGCTGCCATATAAATAAGAAATTCTATTCTTGGTAAAGCTTCTTTGCAAGGAAAGATGAAATGAAATGCTAAGACGGGAGCCATGGAAAATCTCCAGCAACAAAACAGGACCTCAGTGGGGGCAGGAGAAATTTTGACCCTGTGCCAGTGAAGTGGGGGTGCATGTGGGGTGGAAGAGGAAGCAACTTTTCCTAAAACTTCTGGAGAAAAGAGGAAAATAGGCATCTCTCCCCACTGCTCCCAGTTTCTGAGATCTACTTATTCACAGAAAAGGGGATGCTATCCATGCCTGGCTTGGCTTGGGCTTCGGGCAGCATTAGCCAGGTGCTTTTGCCTTGCCAATTCTCTGCAGTGATTTGCATAAAATAAGTGAATACCTTGGCCCTGATGACAAGAGGAGCCAGGGTTTTGCCTTAGCAGCACCCCAGGATGCCACCAATCCTTTCTGGCGAGACTCGCAAGCTGTCTTGGCAAAGGAGGCAGGAAGGAAATTGGCAACGGGAAGTCTGTCTCTCAACCAGAAGCGTGGCACAGTATCCGGTTCATGTGAGCAGAGAATGCTCTGAACAGTGCATGATAAGCTTTGGTGGTAGATGCAGTGCCTGGTCCTGGACCGGCTCTGGGAGAGGAAGACCAGCTGGTGGCCACGGGGAGGGTGGACCAAGATCGTTGGGTGAAGAGTGCTCAGTCTGAATGCGTTTGATGTATGTCACTGGACACGTTGGTAGGGGTTGCTTATGGGGTGAAAATCTGAATGCAGGCAGCCATGCCCAGCTTTGCTCCCGGGGAGAATCCAGAAATTCAGGCAACTGGCCAGAGCTCCTAGCCAAGTTCTAGCCATGCTGGTCTCCACCAACAACAGTCGTTGGCTTCTTCTGTTGCCATCCAGATCGGACGAAGCATTTCAATAGCTCTGATGTTAGTGCTGGAGTTCCATGTGGACGTCCCGTGAAGCTGAAAGGGGAGATCAAAGGAAGTCCCGCAGGAGATGGTAAATCTTGGCGAAATGGTGGTTTTAAAAGGGGATTCGCCCAGTGATAGAGTGAAGCAGTGGCTACTGGTTGTGATAGCTACCTACTCCCGTACCAGGAGCAGTCTATCTCTAAACCCGTTGCTGGAACACTTGTTGGGTTCACGCCCTGCTTGTGGGATTCTTGAGGGCTGTGGCGGGCCACCTTGAGGCAAGGGTTGTCCATCCCATAACATCTGCAAAGACTCGTGCAGGAAGCTGAAAGAACGTACGTAGACACCCCCAGCCTCGCCCCTCTCTTCTCCCTCTTCCGATAACCTTTTGGTGACCTGGACAGATTGCTCCAGACGGTTTCCATTTTTCATCCCAGCAGCAGGGAATGAAAAATGTATGGATTTTTCATTTGGAACTAATTGGCTAGAATTCCCATTCGTTTTTATAACTGAAACAAATGGAGCTCATTTGTGTGTCATTTTGCCCATTTTTTAAAAAATGGAAGCATGCAATTTTTGGCGTGGACTGGCCATGAATATTGCCTGCTCCATAAATTTGGATAGACCAGAATCTCGGAAAGACCCCAGTCGGAGAAACAACCGGGTGGCGCCACTTCTTGCTCCACCTTCTCCCAGGATAGAAAACAAACAAGTTCAGGCAACCTTTCAGTCATTGTCAGCTCAATTCAGAACAAGAATAAGCCAGTGATGTTTGTTCCTCTGCTCCATAAATTTGAGGGTTTTAATTTGTTTATATGGAATGTTATGATTTCACTTGCTGTGAACTTGAATTGCCCAGAGAGTTTCAGCCATTGGGTGGTAAAGAAATGGGACAAATGAATTAAAAGAAAATATTTGCAGTTAAAAGCGAGAAACATTGAGGCTGAGAGAGAATACCACCAAGTCAGTGTCTGGTGGAAAGACAGGGTAGAAGGGAATCAGCCAGGCGCAGGTAAAAAATTACTGATTAGTAAAAGCTCAGTTACGGCAGGTTTTGGTGTCATTTGCCATTCTCCTTGCCAATTTTACAACACCCAGTCTCTCATTCCTCCCTGATCTTCCTTCGCTTGTGCCCATGTTTTGGACAGCAAAACTGAGGGTATAGACTGTCTTGCTTGTAGCAAGACCTTATCAAAGTGGTTCTGCGAATATTTCTGTCCAAACTGCAGAGTTTAAATGCTTTGCATAAATACATGAATATTAAGCTAAATAAAATCATTATTTCCATAAATTCAGCTTCAGTATCTAAACTAGGCGAATTGAAGGCCCTCATTGCATGTTTCTGTTAAAAATCTGATTTGAAAAAATTGAATTCCTGATTGAGAATAATAATATTAATTTCTGTCCACTTTGCTTAATCATGGCAGCTTAAGTGGATTTCCCCCCCTCCAGGACGAAGTTAGTTCCTTTGTTTAGAAAATGGTATTCGTCCTATTCTTTCACCAGGTGTTATTGGTGTTCAGTGAACATTTGTCTTTGGTGTTGCTTAGATTTCATCGTTATTAAGATCTGCCAGATTCATCCTTTGAGAAATTGATGCTTCAGTAATTGAAAGAGCCGTCGTCTCACTTCAATTATCTAATGTAATTTTCATTCCTCATTCCTATAATTATGGGAAATGGCCAGCAGCACAGGGGAAAAAAGGCAAACCAAAAAATGCAAAACTGGCTCTGATTAGGGCCTTGCTAACTGCATCTGGAGACAAGGACCCTGCAGAACGCTATGAATTTTGGACCCGAGGGAGTCACTGAAGGCTGGTATGGAGGGAAAAAGATTCTCCAACAGGATATTTTTGGTTGCTTCCAGGGCGCAAGAGGAGGGGGTGGGTGGAAATGGCCGGAAAGCAGATTTGGGCTAGGTGTTTGGAGAACTTTCCTCGTGCAAAGAGCTAGTGGCATCTCCTTCGCAGGTGCATTTATCGCAAGCGTGGACGGCACAGACGTGTGTCGTGACCACGAAGAGGGTCGTTTCAGGCGCAGCATCCCAACTGTGGAACAACCTTCCCAGTGAGGCTCGCGGATGATGATGATGATGATGATGATGATGATGATTATAACATTTCTATGCCGCCCCTTGCCGAAACCTCGGGGCGGCTTACAACACGATAAAATACATTGAAATACAATAGCACATAATAAATTACCATTAAATACAAAAATACAAAAAATACATTGATTTACAAATATAAGATTAAAATTATCAGTATAAATTAAGTAAATAAAAATATAGGAGGAGAAAGAGAAGGAAGAAGAAGTTGCCCTGGCCAGATCATATGTTTTAACAATTAAAATGATGTTTAAATAAAAAGGTCTTTACCTGGCGCTGAAAAACCAGTAACGACGGTGCCAGGCGGACCTCTTTGGGGAGTGAATTCCATAGGTTGGGCGCCACCGCAGAGAAAGCCCTCCTCCGAGTACTTACTCTCCTAATTTCTTTCATGGAGGGTTCCAGGAGAAGGGACTCTCCCGCAGATCTCAAAGGGCGGTCGGGCATATATGGACGTAAGCGCTCATTCAGGTAGCCAGGACCATGCTGGGGAAGGCCACACTTTCCTGGACATTCCAGTTTTCCCGTGTCTACGGCTTAAATCAGTTCCTGCTTTTTAAAACTTGGCATTGTTGCTGGGTTTTAGTTTGGCTTTTCCTTTCAGGATGCCCCAGTTCAAACTTTTATGTTAGAGCTTATGCTGCATTTTATAGTCCTAAATGTCGTCACCTGCCCGAGGAGTTTTAGCTGTTGGGTGGTAGAGAAATACAAGAAAGATTGATTATTTATTTTATTGCATTTTTTCAATTAATATGTCGCCTCATGAGTCATGGGCTCTCTGGGCGGGTGACAACAAGATGTTGTGGTTGTAGGATTCCTGCGCTAAGCGTAGTCTCTTCCCATTCTGTTCTTCTAAGATTTTTTGAAGAACCTTTTCTGTTGTGATTGCAATATAGCAGGTTCCTCACTCCTGGCTGCCCTTTCAGGCGATGTGTGTAAAAGGGAGAGCAAAGAACCAAATGGACGTGGGGTACTTTGCTGGTGTTTCTGGTGGGAACGTGGCTGAGCACTTGCATTCCTATATGAGACCAGTTGAAGTAAATAAGCGAGGGGTCCAGAAGATTTCAGAACCCTGAGTGGGGATGCTGGGGCCGGAAGACCTGGACTGCCTGTGCCACCACCAAGCATCCGCTAGAATAGATGAAGTCCAAATGGCCCTTCTGCCAACTGAAGACTCCATCCTCCTGCCTGCTCCAGTCTTCTCCAGAGCTTTGAGAGATCGAGACAAGAGGTTGCAGGGGGTGAGGAGAGGACCAGAAAGTTCTGTTGGATGAAAGCGTCTTTGCATGAGAAGAAGTCCACGTAACATGGGGTGCACAAATGAACTTATGAAGGTGTCTTGCCTGGGTCAGACCATGCAATTGTCTACCAAAGTACTGACTTCACTGAGTTGCAGCTGATCTCCAGGGTCTCCTAAAAACACCAGAAGAGTCAAGCCATGGTAGATCAGAGAAAGGTCCACCTAGGACGGTGTTGTGTCCACGTGGTGATCAACCAGCTGCCCACAGGCAAGACATGAGTGCAACAGCATCCATGTTCCCCAGCAACTGGCCTTTGAAGTAACATAGAGCCATTGGGACTGGTTGCCATTGATAGTCATCTCCGCCTCCGTGAATTCGTCCAGTCAGCCATCTTGACATGTTCCTGTAGTGAATTCCACATATTTGACCACATATTGTGTCAGACAGAGAAATAATTTTTCCAGGATCTGCTGCCTGAACCGTTTTTTAAAGTGGAAATGCCAGAGGTTCAACCGTCTACCAATGAACTACATTGCCTCCCCCAAGTCCCATCATCCAGGAGCACAATGGACATACCATCCTTTCTCTTCCATCTGATTCCCACATTTCGGCCTCCCTCCCACAGGGGCTCTTTCCTATCCCCATTCCACCGAATGCTTCATATTGACTTTTGCTCTTCCACCATTCATTCCCAGTTCCGTATTTGAGTTTATCATCTGCTCCAGCCACCAGGATGTGTGAGACAACAACTCCCACTGTCGCCAGGCATCATGGGCAATGACTCATGGAGGCCAGGGATTATGGGGGTTCAGCCCAGTGTATTTGAAGGTTCCTTTATCAAAGACAATGCAGGTACACACCAAACAGACAGAAGAAAACTCACTTATAAGGAATTAAAAAAATAGGAATGAATGCATGTCTCACTTTCGGAGCTTAAATAGGATTGACTTGCAAATACGTTTCTTGATTGTAATAGGTTTTCATGGTACGTACTTAAGTGTTCTGCCAGAGAAGGTGATACTTTACCCTTCTCAATTCTAGGTTTAACATGAACAAATGACTGCTATTCTCTCATTTGTTGTGCTAACAATTAAAACAGAGACTGCAGATAATGTAAATGGACGATCTAAAGTGCAGAATAGCTAACGTGAATTCTGAATTGCCCTGTTTGTCACTTGGCTAACAATTCACGCATGGGCCATATCCCCCATGCAGAGCATCTGCCTGCAAGTCTGCACTGGACATTGTTAACTTAATCTTGTGTTTTTTCTGATGGTTTGCATGCTTCGGTAAAGATAGCAGAGCTTAAAATCCCCCTTTGTGGCCTGCGATGGAAGGCATTTGGTGACTTTCGTGTTCACACGGGCATTTCAGCTGTCTCCCACCACTGGGCATGTCCGGACAACAACACCCCCAACACGTGGCTGCTTTCCTTGAACTGTGGGTTCCCCTGGTCTTGTCCCTGGTTGTAACTTAGCCTAGGATTAGAGCCCTCCTTTGTTGGGGATTCCTTTCACTTATCCAGAAGTCAGAGCTTGTTCTCTGTCCTTTGGTGAATGTGGCTTCCACCTGGTTTTTGCATCTGGCAAAGCATCCTCAAGACCTGTTATTTCTCCAAGATTGCCTCTTTATGTCTGCCCTGGAAGAATGTCACAGACAGTACCAGTTGTCCGGTTGAAGGCCTTCCCAATCCAAATCCAGCTTAAAGAAAAAGACCTCGAAAAAGGGAGGACAAAAGAGGTGGGAGGGTTGTCCATCCACAGGTGGTGTGAATCTCCGACTGAGCACAGCATTCAGGCTGCCTCCTCCCAGTTGTTCACAGTATGGAGAGACTTTCTGTTCATCAGTTTAAATTATAATAATCATTTTGGAATCTGCATGTATGAATGATCCTATACCTGTTTTATGCGTGGCCCTTTGTACTTTTATTTCTTAATTTTTGGGGGAATTCTTAGGCAGCCACCCTAAATCAGTCCCAGGAGGCTGATGTCCTTGCTTGTTTGCTTAAGCAGGTGCTCACAAAAGGAATTGGCTGAGATTGGAGCAGGGAGGAATCCACCATCTGGTATTCACCTCCAGGAACTCTCCTTAGGAGCAAGCCTGGCCCTTTCGGGAGAGGCCGCTTGCAAACGAGCCAGCCTCCTCTCTGCACACCAGTCCCCTAATTGGGCTGCCCTTCTCTGCCAACAGTGTGTCATGGGGTCAAAAGCCGTACCTGCCTCATCTGTGTCTGAGCAATTCCCCTGCTCCAAATCCCTCCCGCCAGCCATACAGCATGGTTATTCCCAGAGACTGCCTGCTCTCCTGGGGAGCCTGACCTTGAGAAAAACCTCTCCACTTCTCTCATCTCAGAGTCTTGGCATGGCCCCGATTTCCAGACCCTCTCCTGCTTCTTCTGATTCCCCTGGAGACTGTGCATCCAAAGCAGTCTCCTTTCGCACTCTCCACGTCGACAGGCAGAAAGCCTGCAAGCTTTCCTATGGGCCACCCCATCGGCCTCTCCTTCCCACTCCCCTGGCCGGTGAGCAACCAGGTTGCAGAGGTGCAGAGGAGGGAGAGGGCCAGGGCTCCTATCCACAGGAAGTCAGGCTCAGCAGGTGCCCTCACTGCCGGTCCTGATGCTTAGCAAAGCCGTCTGCTTTCATGTCTCTTATTGCCCGTCATGTTGGCAAAGCCCTTTCTGCAGAGCTCTGACTTCAGTGCGCGGAGCTTCTGCCTGCCTTCGGAGGGGGTGGGCGAAGGCAAAGGTAAAGGTGGAAGTTGAATGAGACCCCCGACTGCAGATGGTTAATAAACCCCGACAACAGGAGAGGAGAGCCCACCACCGACTTCATGTCCGTGCATCTGTTTCCATGGCAATTACGATGAGATTAGTTTTCAGGGCCGCAGTAGGTAAATGAGAGAAGATGAGACTCTGTTTATTTGGCTGGGACATATCAAGTCTGATGTCATATCTCTGGCTTTTCTGGCTTCTTGCCTCCTCCTGTTCCATTCTTTCGAATCGTGCATATCTTTTTAGAATTTCCTTTGGCTGGAAACCTCATCATGAGCTCAAAACCATGGAAGGATTGTCTTTGCATCTGGGGTTTTGCAGGCTCAAGTTCGGGAGAGTGCCTTTTCTGAAATACTTTTAAAATGAAAAACGTGCTTTGCTGTGGGGCATGATCTGAATGAAAACAAACTTTTGTGCTTAGAGTTTGAATAATCGGATGTGAAATTCAGAGCACATGGAGATCTTCTCACACGTGAGCCCTGCTTGCGGAGAGATTCTGCACAGCACTTATGAGTAGTTCAGCTTTGCCAACTCATTCTTTCGACATTTGATTTCCAATGACTATTGTTACAAACAGTGAAAAGGGCTTTTCTTGAAGGCACATGCACACAGAACAGTGACATTTTCATTTGTGTCGCAATGTTGCCATGGTTCATATGAAGCATAAAAGGGGAACTGCAACGAGAGCCCTTAAAATGCATTGTTTAATTTTGAGAAGGCCTAACAGCAGGTGTCGAACTCGTTAGGAAGCTGGCCTTCCCCACCACTGCAATTCAAAAGGGAGCCATTTAGATGTGAGGGAAGCTGCTTGAGGGGAAATATTCCTTTGTCTCTCCTTGTGTGTATGTGGACAGCTCCCTTCTGTCGTTCCGCTGAAGCCGGCAGTCCGTAGGTAATACCAGCAGTGTCTTCCACACATGTTAGACTGCAACTCTGGCTTGGCTGGCTGGGGACACTGGGAATTGTAGCTGAACACATCTGGAGGAAATGGCACTGGGGAAGACTCCGCAAGACAACTGTATTTTGTGGTGGCGATTGGGGGAAACTAGACCCTAGAGGCAAGTCTACCTGCTTGGCCCTGCAGCAGGAGGAATCCTGGTCCATCCAGTCAAACCTTCTGTGAGAGCTAGGCTGTGTGGGACCTCCGGAGCTCTGAAGGGTTCCGTTCAGAGCGTGCCTGGGGCAGTCTTGCCATGGTCAGTGTTTGTTCTCAAAAAGAATCGCACTGTCTCAAGTACTTGCAATAAGCTACCTTGAGAATCCACTGCGTTAACAAAGCAGGATGTTCATTCCAAAAATGACCTCTGGCAAAGTCAGGACGGAGATTAGGATCGTATTGAGCTCAGCACACACAAGGGCATGTGGAAGGAAGTATGTTGTCTGGGAAAACAGCCATTGATTATCAACTGTGTCGTGTGCGCACAGTTTTAGAATGGTTAAGCCTGACAGATAAGCCAAGCTCTTCCTTAGACTGTGTTTTGTTTGGGCATGGCTGCTGCTTGAGATGGGCTTGCTTTCTGTCCTTCTCTTCTCTTGACTCTTCTAATTGAATGGCAAGACAAAAGTAGCTTTAATGAAAACTGGCAGGAACATATCTGATCTCTCAGAATGCGTGCCCAAATGAGTGCATCAGGCAAAACTGCAAAGGTACCCAGCAGGAAGGAAAATACACACACAGCTGCAAGAGAATGCTCAAGCAAAGGCTAAAACCAATCTGAAGGTTTCGGATAAACTTGGAAATAGTGGGAAGTTGGGATGAAATGAGCTGAACACTGGAAAGATGAAGAGTCAGACATCTGCATATCACTTGATATGGGAGACCTGCTAGAACAGTGTGTGGGAGGATGTGAAGGGGACTGGTGAAGGTGGATCGGTTCCATTATCTAGACCATCCCCATGCAAACAATTCTTGTTTCCTCTCTTGCACTGGTTCTTCCCCTTAAAATAACATGACCTGTTCTTTTCATGGATACAGCGAGTCTTTAATTTGTTACTCCTTCAGAAGAAGCTATGGTGAATATTTATCTTGCTAGGTTTCTCATTGATTATGCTACCTGTGTCAATTTGCAACATTAACACACTAATTTTGCCACCATCATTTATCAAGTTGCTCAGAGATGGGAAGGCAATTGGAAGAACCAGGATGACACGTTTTAAAGAGACAAAACCAGAAGATTTGGAGAAAAGTCATTTTAATGCACTGTCTCGGGCCCTTCAGGGCTGCGGCAGCTCAAGAGGCCCCTTGATATGTCGGCCAAAAATAAGAGGGGAGGGGGGGGAGAGCGAGCGAGAAAGCTGTGGATCTGTTGGATATTCAAAGTTGGCCAACTGAGTTGCCTCGGAGCAGTGGGGTAAAATTTTGGACTGAAATGTCCAAACTTTCTACAGGGACAACCTCACATAATGTGCAGTCTCGTAGATAGATGCACCTAAATTGCACCTGCACAGATACCTGGGTGCTAACCATGTGTGTGCCATTGCTGTAGGTTATCCACTCCCTGGGCATGGACACAGGTGAGGGATGGGACCAGCTGCCCAGAGTTTTGCTCCTATACCCCAATCTGTGGGTGGCACGTTCCTTTTTGTCTGTGCATCCCACAAACAAAATTTGACAAAACAAACAGAGATTTTGCAATCTGCGAACTTCAAGCCACCCAGCAAAACTAGTGAGCTTTAGATTCAAGA
Source organism: Varanus komodoensis (assembly GCF_004798865.1). NCBI lineage: Eukaryota > Metazoa > Chordata > Lepidosauria > Squamata > Varanidae > Varanus > Varanus komodoensis. The sequence continues at coordinate 1,458,700 of NW_025335817.1, forward strand.
TAAAGAAAAGAAGGAATTTCTTTGCACAATGAGCAATTCTTTTACGGCAGGAGCCAGCAACACAGACCCCTGAAACTCAGATGACCACCCCCACATTAAAAAAATTGGGGTAGCATCTGTAGTTTCTACAAGTTAATTTTGACCCTTTGGATGATCTGTAGGAGCTCGGGACCCCAGTCTGTGTTTTTTAAATCCATTCCCCGCCACCACCCTGTTTTGGCATTCCAGCGCTCGGGGTATATTCCAAGAGTGAGCAGTGCCCAAGACGAAAGGCAGAGCTGAAAATGCACACAAGTTTCAGCTTCAAATGTAATGGCGATACTTTAGGGTGGCTTGGAGAATTTCAGCGATGGCTCTCAGTCACGCAGGGCTCATTGGACCAATGGGAAAAATAGTTTTTTGTCCTTAAAGAAGGCACTTTGTACGTCTCAGCGGCAAGAGGCTGCACAGTGACGTTTGGGCTCTGGCAGCTGCCTAGGAATGTTACGTGCAGAAACGAGTGCCCATCCTTATTTGCACCACCCAAGTCTTCCTCCACTCATTTCTGCAAAGCAAAGCTGCGTCGAAGGGCTAGCAGAAGGCCTGGGTGGCATTTGTCCTCCACCCCGCCCCCCTCCCCGGCCTGCTGGTCACACTATTCAGAAGTGCAAACCCAGGTGGACAGATGTGCAAGAGGTTTTCTGGGTGACTTGTCAACACTGGCCAAAGCATTCATGAGAGGACTGGCCCTTTCTCAGCGTTTCCGAATGCTCTGCACTGTTTCGGCCACCTGAAACTGGTTTTGCTCTCTGCCTCCTTGGAAAGCTTTCTCCCCGAGATGAAAGTGCTTAAGCAGCAGACTGCCTGGCTGTTATATAGTGTGCCTGCTGCTTTCCATCTCATCCAAGCAGATCTTGTGCTTTTTGCCTTTTGTCCACCACAGATTTTAAGTTAATGTGGGACCATTTGGCGTTCTCCATGGCCACTGCATTACTGCTGTTAAGTCTCACCTTGAGAAGCAGGTCCTTTTTCCTTTCTAAACTAGAAAATTATCTTGGAGATCTGGGTCAGAGTTGGCCTCTTGCAGAAGAGCAAAAGGTTGCTGGCTGTTTTGTGTTTTAAAGTCTCTTTTTATGGTGAGTGAATAATGTTTGAAAACAAGTCCAGGTTAATTGTGGTGTTTCATGAGAATAAGGGGAGAATAAGCATAAGATGTCAACAATGTATAATGCACTGGGGATTCCTTGGTAGTGAAGTCCCTAACTGGCTGAGCTTCTCTGATGTCACAAAGGGATGGGCGGGCAGAAGCTGCCATTGGCTGAATCTCTCAGGTCCTAGAAAGAGGCAGGCCAGGCAGAAGGAGGTAAAGCATAGGACCTGAAAATAGGGCAAGGCCTAAGTTGGGAGGTGGCCAAAGAACCCAGCAGCTCATGAAGGTCGAGTCATCTGGAAGAATGCAAGGAAGATTTTATTTATTTATTTATTTATTTATTTTTCAATTTATATTTATTTTTTATTTATTAAACATTTTTATACCGCCCCATTCGCCGAAGCCTCGGGGCGGCTTACAACAATAAGTTTCCGTCAGCTCAGGCAGGGAGACTGTTGGGCAATCTGCCCCTTTCCTTCAAGGGGCTCAAGGCAGCTTACATCATTCTCCTCTTATCCCCACAACAACAACCCTGTGAGGTGGGTTGGGCTGAGAGTCTGTGACTGGCCCAGAGTCACCCAGAAGGAAATGTTTGAGAAGGAAAACTGGGAAAGAAGGGCTGAGAATTTGTTGCAATGACTCACTCCCTCGTGCATGCTGAAGAGCTCCAATTAGAGAGTGCAAGCTTTGCAGCACGCACTGGCTTGGATTGTGTGCCAGGAGGAAGCCTCAGAATGTTGGCAACTTCGGATGCTGAGATGAGAGAGGCAGAGGTGCTTCTTTCGAGGCCAGACTCCCCAGGTGTGCAGACAGCCTCCAGATTTACAACTATCAGGAGGGGCAATTTCTCAGAGACAGGTGAGGCAGGTACAGGTCTCAGCCCCTTGACGCGATGTCGGCAGAGGAGGGTGGCCCAATCGGAGGATCAGCACGGAAGGAGGAGGCGTGCTCATTCCCAGAAGACCCCTCCCAAAAGGATGGGGCTCAGACAGACTCATAAGGAGAGTCTCTCCCACACCAGAGGCATTCAAGAAAAAACTGGAGAGCCATCTGAGTGGAATGGGGCGACTTGGTGTCCTACAACTACAGGGGGTTGGACTTGATGGCCTTTGTGGCCCCTTCCAACTCTGCTATTCCATGATTCTAAATTCTAGACTGGGGTCAATGAATTGCTCTCTGTGTGCGCCAGGAGTCATTCCAGGTGCTTCCTGAAAACGCTTTGGTGAACAAAGCATTGTGCAAGAAAGGTCTGTAGCTTTGAATGTGCGAAGGGAGAACCCGTAGCTCCCCACACTTACTGTAAAGTTTCTGCTTTATTTTGACCTGCTCTCCTTCCTTGCTTTCTCGACAAAGACTATAGCATCAATTTTATAACTGTCTCATATTTGCTTGTTCCTGCTTAAAAACTTAGTCTGAGCCTCTATTCATAAAGCAAGGATGTTGTTGACTCAATGACTCCGACCTCAGCATCAGAAAAGCCAGCTTTCTGAACTCAGAGAGATTAAGGAAGTAGGATCTGTCATGAAGATTTGCTTAATTAGATTTATCAACCCTGAGTTTTTTTCCTCTTCCAAAGCCATGTGGCTGATGCCATGTTGCAATATCCACATTGCAGTTATTTTGATTAGCTAAGGCAGCATCACAGATTTTGAACTGTCACTGAAATTCATTAGCCCTTTCTGTTGCAGTCAAAGGCGGGGGGGGACACTGGCCCACCATATCCACACACACCTTTTCCTAATTTGAATCGTGATTTTAGAAGCTTTGAGCTCGTGCAGTTTTGCAAATTAATCTGCATAATTATACTCTGATAGGGGGTTTTTTCATTAAATTTGAAGCGTGCGTAATAGAAGTCATGTTCTATAAAAACAAATACTTGTGTGGAGCGAGAATGTTGTTGATCAAGAAAACACGCAAAAGGCCGAGAAAAGGGGAGTTGAGAACTCTGTGTTACTTTTGCCATGGATTAGGTGAAATGGATTTTGGAAGGAAAACAAGCTTGTTTTCGATTTTGACAAAAGGCTGTGTCGTCTTGTCTTCCCCCTTATTGGCTATGCAGCCCTTGAATAGGTATGCAAAGCAGCTTTGCTGGGTGATGGGTCTTCAAGAGTCCAATATTAAGTAGAGTTTTGTTTTTTAAAACAGGAGGGACACGCTAAAGCATCGTGGAGGAAAAACAGATACTGGAGAAGCATGTGGTAGACTGGACTGACAATTAACTAGCACTAAGTGCAGGGATGTAGACATGTTCAGAACATTTGTGGCCCTCGTGGTGCTTATAAGAACTTAAGGAGACAAGGGTCTGGTGGATCAGCAAAGGGTTCATCGGGTACATCATTTGCTTCCCATGCTGACCAACCAGATGCCTCCGGGAAGACCACGAGTGGGATACGAGGTCAACAGCATCTCACTCTTGTTCTCCATCAACTGGAGTACAAAGGTGTACTTCTGACAGATGGGCAACCATTGGCCATGGAATAGAACCAGAATCAGAGAAACATTGAAGTGTAGATTTGGAAGGGGCCATGAAGGCCATCGAGTCCAACCCCATGGATGATAGGATCAGAGAATCATGGAAGAGTAGATTTGGAAGGGGCCATGAAGGCCGTCGAGTCCAACCCCATGGATGATAGGATCAGAGAATCATGGAAGAGTAGATTTGGAAGGGGCCATGAAGGCCATCAAGTCCAACCCCTCTACTGGGAAGGAATTCCCTTTATCTCTTCCAAATTGCCCATCATTCTGCCAAATGCGGAGACCCTGAGTTCTAATCTGGTGGGAGTTAGAGGGGGAAGAGGGGCTGCTTTTCATCCCATGCAAGGTCCATGTATCCTGCCCAAACCAGGACAAGGGAGAGCGGTAGCCATGCTGTGGATGCTTGTAGCCTTCCTCTCCCATACAGGGAAGGGCTGAGATGAAGCATTGCAGCATCGCACTTGGGAGAATGATGCTGTTTGCCTCACTCGCAGCCTGGCCTTCCCGCGAGGGCCAGGATGGCGCACCCTGGCATCGTGTCTGTGTGGAGCCAGAGGAGCAAACGCGTAGCCTCGTGGTGCAAGAGACTTGACCTGCAGTGGTGCTTTCTTCTGAAGGAGCACACACGTGACTAGAACTCTCCTGTGCACATTCACACAGTCTGCTAAATGCTCCTCTGGTGCTGCGAGTCAAGACACTTCTTTTTCAAGGCCGCTTGGAAGCCCCAACGTGTCCTGCTCACAATGGATGGTCTTAGGGTTAACAGAAACCTTAAGAGTATGACACGCTATGTGACTACAAGTGGAATTTCAGTGTGGGTTTTGATGAGGCTTCTTGAGGGGCTGCTAATGGGATCCTTCATCTTGGTTCTCAGAGGCCCTGGTTTCTCCATCATAACTGCTGTCAGCAGAAAAGTCAAAGGCCATTAAGTCACAAGTTCCGTCCTTTGTCTTGAATGCTGACTTCCTGGATATGCTTCCAAGGTTAAGATACCCATGTGATTTTTCCTTCTTCTTTGTAGTGGGCAATGGTGTCTTCCCAAAGAAGAATGTTATGTAGGAAATTTGCTCACTCAGAAGTTCAGATTGATTTTCCAAAAAGATCTGTGAAGCATGGATAGGGTCGAGCATTTTGTTCATCGGAAAATGGTTGGATCAGTTGACCAGCCAAATAACAAAGTATTCACAGAGGATTAACATTATTAGAACATTATTTAATTATCGGTTAGCTTGATGATGCTAATCATGAAACAGTGAGTGAGCGGAACTTCACTCATTGATTAGCTTGATGATGCTATTCATCAAACCATCAAAAAAGTGAGTGATTGGATCCTGAAAGAATGAAAACTTTAAAACACATTTAACGCCTATTATTGTAATTTTTATAACACCAAAAGGTTAAGCATGGTTTCAATCGATGTGAATAATTTATGGAACAGTTGTTCTCTTTGACATTTATTGCGGAACACCACTGTTTGGGATACAATGGTAAAAAAGACAGGAAACTGAAAGAGAAATAAAGAAAAATTGAGAGTATGGTTTTATTTTGCTGGGCAGCTGCATAAAGGAAGTGGCAGCCCATTTTTCACCCAGGAGGAACATCATAAAATATCTGAACACAGCCAGTTGATAACTGCTGAGCTACCAATGGACCAGCTTGCCAGTCATAGTGACGGATAGAAAAGCTGGGCAATTCACCACCTTCCAGAGATTTTGACCCACAGGTTGTGCATCTCTGAACAAAGATTTTCTGCATGCAAAGTTGTTCCACAGAGGAAAGGATTGTGTAGAGTTGAATAACAGTAGTTTAGATACCAAACAGAGTGGTTAAAAAGCCGGATAAGACCTTGCTGGGAGTAAGAAAGCAAACCTTTCCCTGTACAACAGACTTGCAAGGTAGGTCAGAACTGTGCCTGGTGCTAGGGAGCGAGTTATTGGCCTGACATCTCACCAGCAAGAAAACTGGTGGGTTGAATTGTGTACCCAGGGGGTCCTCAGCATTATTTGTAACAGCATGACCTGACCTCCTGTGTCGTTTCCTTTTTAAGCCCGGCCTTACCCTTTCAGCCAGAGCGCGTATTTAATTGAGTGGATGTTCACTGCCATGCCTTCTCTTGAACTATCTAACCCTGTCATTTCACCTTCCTGAGAGCAATGCTGCCTTACAGGATTACCAACCCCGGGACAGTTATCGTAACAGCAATAATAGGCTCTCCTAGCTATGTGAGCAAATTTAATTACCTGCAAAGAGACATTCTCGGCTCTTCTCAGGCTTGGCTGTCATCCAGCGATCTGCATTAAGGCAGAGACATTTCAGTAAAACGGGAAAGCTACCGCGTGAGATAGAGTGGGCATTGCAGGGACTGAGCAGTGGGCAGACGGGCTGGATATGCAGCGTGGCTTGCAAGGTTTGTGGGTGAACGTTGGAGCCTGTTTTCTCTGAGCAGTTTTCTCTGCCTTCTCAGCTGCTGTCCTTCAGCTGCAAGCAGGGATGCTGTTGGAAATGTGTTCATGTCAAAAAGCAGGGAAGTGTGAGCTTTCCAACATGTATTCTCACCTGGAATACTGTGTCCAGTTCTGGGCACCAAGATTTAAGAAAGATGCAGGTAAATTAGAAAGGGTCCAGTGGAGGGCAACTAAAATGATCCAGGGTTTGGAAACACTGCCCTGAGAGGAGAGACTGAGAGAACTGGGCATGTTCAGCCTTGAGAAGAGAAGGCTGAAGGTGGACATGAGATCCCTCTGGAAGTACCTCAAAGGCTGTCACAAAGAGGAAGGTCAAGATCTCTTCCTGCTGATGCCAGAGCGTAGGACACGGAATAATCAGTTCGAGTTGCGGCAACCCAGATTCAGGCTGGACATCAGGAAAAGCTTCCTCATGATCAGAGCCATAGGAGAGTGGGACCAGCTGCCTGGAGAGGTGGGGGGCTCTCCCACACTGGGGAGATTCAGAAAGAACTTGGGCAGCCACCTGAGTGGGATGGTGTGACTTGGTGTCCGGCAACAGCAGGGGGTGGACTCAATGGCCTTCATGGTTCCTTCCAACTCTATCGTTCTATGATTCTTTAGGGTGAATGCCAGGAATGTTTTCCATCTGGCCAGGTTTAAGTGCTTTTCAAGGCAGCATCCTACAGGTGTGTTGGATGCCCATCCTTCTCATCCACCCAGGGATTGTTATGCAAGAGGGCACTAAGTTGGGGAAGGGTGACATCAAATGCAGATTGGCCCTTCTTCCACCATCTCTGCTCAAGAGTAGAAGCACCATGAAAATGTTCTTCTGGTTTGGTCCAAAATCAATGCCGCTTCTGAACACTTGGTGTGTTTTTGCCTTTATGCTGACCATCCTGACTTGATTTCAGGTGCTGCTATCGGGACTGATTGGCGTTGTGTCATGGAAAAGGCCCCTCTCCTTGGTGGTAAGTAAGAGCTTTTTCCTACTTAAGTCAGAGTTGAGGGCAACATTGCAGGGAAGATGAAAGCAAGGACAAAGAGCGTAGAAATCTACCGAACGCGCAAAGCAAGGACGGCTTGGTCCTCACATCTAGCAGATCTCCTTGCAAATGTCATGAGGACAGGCGAGGAAGGCCTCAAGCGCAAGGCGAGCCCTGCTGAAGGTCCGTCTCGTCCAGATGTTTGTCCACACAGTGGCCAGCCAGCTCGCCACAACATCCCACAAGCAAGAGATGAGTACAGAAAGCACTCTCCGGCCCGTGTTCCCCAGCAACTGCCGTATGTAGGCATTCTCCCTCTGATAACGGGGGCAGCATATAGCCATCAAGACCAGTAGCCTTCTCTTCCAGGAATCTGTTCAGCCCCCTCCCATCTGAACTGGTGGTCATTAGGACATCTTGCAAAGTGAGTCCTAAAGCTTAACGACGTAACACGCAAAGAACTCCTTTCCGCCGTTTGCCCTGAATCTCCACTAATTGGTTTCATTGAGTGAGCCCAGGTTCTTCTATTCTGAGACACTTGGTGGCTTTTCCCTGGCTCTGAAATGCCCTCCTCCTCTGTTGTCTTTGCACTACTAGGCAAATATAGTTTCTTTCAGGAAGACCTTTGCCTTATAAGCTGGTCTGTTGCTGGAGAATTGCTAATATTTGTTCTAGTGTTCTGATTGTTTTTAGCACTTTGTTTTAATTAAGATTTTGCTTTAATCTGAATTTTACTGCGAGCATCCTAGAGTGGCATTCTAGGAAAAAATGCAGGATATCAGTTAATGAAATAATTGCATTAGGAAATTAGCAAGTTTATGCGCAACTTTATGCCTTTTCTCTGCCTCCCACTTGGCCCCTGGGCTGTTTCCTGTCCATTATAAAGTGAAGAAGATTCGTTGAAATCATCCCTTCTTTTCTGGGGAGGTGGGTATTAATTTCCTGGTATCTTTCTAGCATGGTTTGTTATGCAAGATACCAATTAGGAACTAAATGTTTCTCATTAGGCATGTTCATTAAACAGCCAATGAAAATATAAAGCACAGGGTTTGGGGGGAATAATTCTTGTCTTTCACACAATTAATTTGGTATAAATTCACGGACATTAATGGAATGGTATTGTGAGGAATTTCTGTGCCAAGGTGTTTATGTACCAAGATTGCAGTGTTAATTGAAATAGATGCTATTCATTAATCAGCTAAATAGGAAGAAGGATATTTTGAAAACTAATTTTCTGACAACTGGAAAAAGCCAAGTCCTTTATTGTAAAGCATTCTGTGGGGTCAGGTCCCCCTCACATAAACTCTCTTTATTTCCCTTGCTCCTTTCTGCTACATTTTTGTGTTAGCTTTCTCAGCGCGGTCTGAACATTGATGGATCCAGACAATTGCTAATGACATCTGCTCTAAAGCCTGGTTTTCTGAACAGTTCAAAAACCATTTAGTAGTTTTCACTTAATCCAAAGCACCCACTAGCCTCTGCTGAATAATTCATCTTATTTCAACTTGTCGAGCAAGGCCTAGCTGCGCTATAGATATTTGCTCAAAGGATGAGTGGGTCCATGGGAGAAATGGAGGGGCTTGTCCATTAATTGGCAGTGTGGAGAACCAGAAGAAAAGGAATCGGGAACTGAAGTGAGCTTTCACTGTATTTTTATCTATTTGTAATACTTCTGGGCCACCTTTTAAAAGCAGAAGCCCTTCCAAAGCAGCTTACTTAATAAATATCATCCAATTATAGGCCAGCTGTGGTTAATAATATCAAAAGGCACAACCATCCAGACAGCATTAAAATCTAAGACAAAACAGCAGCTCAAAACCAAGAGTGAAATGGTGTTTTGAGCTTTCTTAGTGCCTGGAAAATTAAGATTAGGAATGCCTGCTGAATTGGACATCTGCAGAGTCGTGTGTTGGGTTGAACCCCAGACCTACGGGCCAAATTTAGCACCTCTCATCAGGACAAAATGAGCAGAATCTCTACCAGGATATGGCTGCTGAAAGCCCAAACCTGTACGAGCAGGTTTAGACGTGACGTGGAATCCAGGAATCCAGGTTGCAAGTCTTGTTCCCCACATACACCTGAAAGCCCTTTGTGTCTTTTGTCTGGATCCGTTCAACCCTTTTGGTTTGCTCTTGTGTAACTCTGGCAAACTGCCTACAGGATCCCAGCTTCCCCCAAATTGTGTCCGTAACTGTCCACGATGGACTCCGTCTTGGTAGTCCCTTTGTGGGCTACCTCCATGCTGCTTGTTTTCCCTGTACATCTGAATAAACTCTAAATGTTCTTTTGCTCGGACACCCCCAATGTGCCTGCATGTGCCGGCCATTCCAGTCCATCTCTCTGCCATTTCCCAGATCCCCTCGTCTCTCTGTCTGGCTTTACCTCCTTTCCCCAGACATCAGTAATGCAATGTTGTACTTCCATGGCTTTTGCAGCGCTTCCCTCCATCCTAAAATCCCCTCTCCTATTTGCATCAGGATGTGCTGGTTTGTTTGCTGTTTTGAACCCTACTGTTTGTCTTCAGCCCCGTCTTCCTCCGTGACAGGGCCCCTCAAAGCTTCTCCGAAACTGAATGTACCCTTGGGCTTGCAGAAGTTTGGCTCCCTTGCCCTTTGCCAAGAGTCCCAACTGGACAAGATGCAGAGCAGCACTCAACAGTTTCCACATATCTAAATACGAAAGTTAATGCAACTTTCACGTGAATGTTTATTCTGGGTGGATTTAGAAAAAAGCTGGGCTCATGCACAGGCAAACTCTGCACTCAGGTGGTTTGTAAGAAAAGCTGAGGATCTGACCCATGGCTTTTTCTTTCTCTTCTTCTCTCTCCTCCTCATTCCTCCTTCTGTCTCCTCTGTTCTCCTCTCTCCTCCTCTCTTCTTCTGTCTTCTCTTCTCCTCTCCCCTCCTCCTCTCTTCTTCCCTCTGCTCCTCTCTCCTCTCTTTTAGAACCATCATAAGCTTCCCACCAACAGTAGAGGAGGCTGTGCTCTGCCATACCAAAACAAGCATTGAAACATCCGTGCAACCGTTACTGCTTTCGTATTCTTAAAAATGATTGCCAGTGCCGTTCTTCCATAGAGTAGCACCCGTGTACTTCCTGGACCGGGTTCAGGCAGGATAACCCATGTGCGCCTTTGGATTCTTCATGGGGGTGGAAAGGAATGTTGTCAACAGGCAGGATCGGGGAGGACACAAAGCTCGGGAGGGAGGGGGAGAGGGGGTAAATTACTTTCTAGCCCCTGCAGGACATCCAGGGAAGCCATGCAGCTTCCTTCTCCCACTCTAGCCCATTGGACCTTGCCTTCTCCAAAGAGGTAGGGGTGCGAACAATGACATCACCTGTTTCTCTGGAGCTGTTTATATTAATGTACTGCACTGGGATTCACACCAGAAATAAATTTACAGCATGTCTCGAACTTTTCTTTAACCCATGCATGCGTGATTTCTGCCGATTATATCCACAAAAGCCCTTTTACGACGAATGCTGCATGTGCCATGTTTTATGAAACGAAAGCAGTCTTTATGATTTGTGTGAGGTTAGAATAGCTTATTTTCTTTCCATAGCAATTGCGTTCCAGGGCTATTACCTTCCACCGTGCTTTTTGGCAGACGACAATGCACTTGGAGCACCATGCAATTAAAGTCGCAGACCAGGGACTGGTTAATCAGCCCGGTCAGCATTTTCGTTCTTGCTGGGTCTTAGCTGATTGTAATAGAATCTTAGAACAGCGATAAAGCGTTGGGTTGTTTCAGGGATCAGCTTTTCTGAGTTTGGTCTGATTGGCGTATAAGCAACCAGGTACGGGAGTGTTTATTTCTTGGTTTAGCAAATGTTTATCCCATCTTCTAATCCGTTGAAGGTTAGGACATCCACTGACAACACTTCTAAGGAATGTATTGTACATCTAGCATAGCAGTTAGTGTGCCTGGGACTCTGGAGGTCTGGGTTCTAGTCTTGCCACTTTTGAGTTTCGTAAGCTGGCCCATAGGGGGTTATCCCAGAAGGTTTTCGTAATGATAATGTGTGTGTTTATTGGTTCTGTTGACTGATTCATTATGTAGGATGCTAGCAGAAGAGTGAAGAAATGGTACGTTGTGCTTAAGTGAGGTCAGCGTGATATCAGGATGTCCAACTGGCACAGGCTACAAATGCCCCATCAGGGCAACTCGGCAGGTGAATGAAAAAGACGGTTCAGCAAACAGGGAGTAATAGTTTTGGAGGTGCAGTTGGCTGGGAAATCTCAGGCCATCAGTGGTGTTACAGTAAAGGAAGTGAAGTTGTAGGATAAATGATCCCTGGCCATGTCCAGAAGAGCGGCTGTGTTAGGGTGACCCTACTCAACTGCTCCTGCAGCGGGGACTATACCACTTCGAGAAAAGATTATAAGCTGTTGGTTTGTTCATCGGTGCTGCACAAGGAGAATAGAAATAAGCTGGTTTTGGGCTGCCCCTTCCCAGGCCGGCTTTGTTGGGGTGGGGAGCCATTTTGTGGTGTTTTGCTTTCCTGTCCTACAAGGATCACCTAGGAGACATCTTGTGGGAGGAGTGGCTACTTCTCACACCAGTGGAAAGACTTGGGGATATGGAGGAACGCCATCATGCAAAGAAGCTGAGGTTGGACTGGCTCCGTGTGTCCTCCTGATATTACCTAAGTACTGCAGGGAAAAAAGTTGCTACCGCGTCTTCTACACCACCACTGGAAGGTGCCTTGGAAAGGTCCTCCAAGACACGTGAGTTGCACAAGGTGTTGTGTGGGCACAAGCATTTTGCGTCATCGCCAGCAGCTAAGGGTGGCCATGTGTCCACAGGAAGAGTTGAGCCTTCAGTCCCAAGTCCAGACCCATTTTTTGTGGTTGGGTTGTGTGAATGCATCAGTACCTCTTGAAGGCTTGCTTTCATCCCACTCCGTGTGTTGCAATATGTATTCTGTGGCTGATAGGGAAGAGGTCGTGCATCGTTCCGAGCATCGTTATGAGCCAGGCTTGTGTATTGAACATCTGTGTGTATCCATGCAGGGGTGACTCAGCTCTCCATTTCCTGCATTCCCTGGAAATCTGCTGAGATTTGCTGAGGATGCATTCCGGAAGGCATAACAGCCAATTTTCAGTGGATAGCTTCCCATTGCATATTGGTTTCATTCTTCTATCTTTCCCTCATTATTCTTTTAAAGCATACATTTAATGATAAGGGCCTCAGGTCAGTGTTTCCCAGGCTGTGTCCTCCAGTTGTATTGGACTACAGTTCCCAGCATGCCTCAACCAGCAATAAACAGGTACGGGGGCAGCAGCTGGGAAAAGCTGCCTTGACACTCCCCCGAAACATACCCGCTGACGCTCAGTGACGCAGCTGCATTTCTGCTCCCTCTCTCCTGCATTCGGTCTTGTTGTTCACTGAGCAAGCAAATGGGTCAAATAAATAAATAAACGAATGAGTGCCACTCTTGAGTGATTAAGCCGCCAAATAACCGCCGCTAATTGATTACTTTGCAACAGCGTGTACGCTCATCGCGCCTTGGCTGAACTGGAAATATTGCTTTGCTGATGGACTTGCATGTCTGATGTGTGATTATTATTTTCAGAACCGGCTTCGACGCTTGACAAACCCTGTAATCTCCCAGCACAAAGGGCCACCTGCACGCCGACGTGCTTCGTCGCCTCCGACTTGCTCGTGCAGTAAATATTGGAATATACGAATGCTATTTCTCCCTCTTCTCTGTTGGTTGGCCTATTTTGAAGTGGCGCCCTCCGCAGAGAGATTCAGTGGTCATGCTTGGCTCGGCTTTTACAAGATATATTTTAAGACGTATTTATCAAATATTTATTCCTTGACTTTTGTCCCCTGACCTCTTCCCCAAGTGGGTTTGCATTACAACAAGCAGCTTAAAGAGCGTAAAATTAGCATGAAGACAGCCCTTTGTGCAGGAGAGGCAACTGTGTCATTATTATTTGACTGAGTGACTGCTCGTGGCATTACATGAGCTTACACAGAACAAAGACGGCGGGAAGGAATTCCGCCTGGGTTTGCCCAGGTTGTGAATCCCTCAGGCCCAGCCCGGCACTCCCCTGTCCCTCCTAGCTTTCCGTCGTGATCTCCCTTAGGCCAGCAAAGCCATCCAAGAAGAGAGAAGGTGGGCCAGCCCTCTCCAATCTAGTGCCGTCAAAGAGAGTTGGACTACAGCCCACTTCGTCCTCAGATGTTATAGGGGATGCTGAAGAAGAGGCGTAGGCAGAAAGTAGATTCGCAGGTGCTTGGGATGTCACCTCCCGGACGTCCCTGCCTGCACGGCCGGTGGTTGGAAGTGCTGGTAGCTGAGGTCCAAAGCAATTGCAGATATGCTTCCTCCCACCTCTTTTACAGGAGGCCGTATTATATGGTGGCCTTTCAACCCATCTGAGTGCATTCCTTCTTCCCCTCATCTCCCTTCTCACCCCCATTTTTGGAAGTCAAAAAAAGAATGCTCATTTTTTTTTTGAAAGTCCTACCATTTTGAGCTGCAGTTTTCAGTAGAATGTGTTTCTTCTTCTTCTTCTTCCAGTAAAGGCGACATGAATGTAGTTGTGTTAGAGCTCGTGCCAGACGCCTGTCCAGGTGTGAAAGCTTGCCGGACCTCTGTGGCCCAGTGAAGAACTGTATGAGCGCCTGGAAACATTGGGGATCGACCATGTTCCAGTGGCTCCTGAGAATGACTGTTGTGTGCTGCCTCTGGGATCAGAGGTGGCATGCCTCTGAAGGCCAGTAGGTGCAGGTCAACAGCAGGAGGAGGCCATGGTCCCATCTCCTGGAGGTTGTGGCTTTTGACTTCCTGGAGCCTTGACAGGCGTGGTCATCAAAGTCTAGAATGTGGGACCAGCTGGGCAAATACTTTGACCTGGTCCAAGGCATCTTGCTCAGTTCTTTAGAACTTAGGTATTAGGCCTGGCATGAAGGGTAGGCATGACCAGCTCTTGCCAAGAGCCCACACCTCAGCAAAGCCCCCTAAGAAGAGCTGTTCCTGCTCTTCAGCATTGTCTCTTGTTCTGGCCCAGGCCATTTGGAATGAGAAAGAGGAGAAGGAGAGGCTCCCATCAAGGTAGCACTGAGAAAGAGGTTGAGGAGCCATGCCTGGTGGCGACCATGTTGACGAGAAGGTGGACTCACTGGTGGAGGCACCAACTGAGGTGTCTTACACAGGGGCCCTCCAACTCTTGCGGCTGCTCTTTGAGGAATATCATGGGCGTCTGGAGTTGTGTCTAATCCGATCACATGCTTGAGATCATATAGTTGAAGTGTAGGAAGATGCCCAGCTATGCAACCTTTTCTTGCACGTGCATTTTGTCTGCACTGGTTTTTAATCATTTTGGTGTCCACTTTTTCCGAAACCCTTATTTCCTGATGTCAGAACAAGTTGATAGGATAGGAAGTGCAGCTCAGTATTAACTACAGCAAAGTTTTCTGTGGACCTTTTTTCCATTGTTTTGCTCTATTTTGCCACAAGCACTTTTTCAGCCATCACAAAACATCAACATTCTTGAATCAGCAGCATATTTTGACACTAGTCGTGAGTTTATTTTTCTAAAGGAAGGGAAAAATGGAATTATTGCTAGCTTGGGTTCTTGTGCCAAGCCAGATCTGTTTGCAATCTATCGTGTGTTATCAATAATATTTAGCTTTTATTTTACATACCTAAAACTCCATGCACTGGCTGAGTTTCTTCCATATTGTGGTGCTGCTTTTGTGCTTCTCGCCATTTTTGGGTTATGCGATCCCCAGCAAAGCAATTTTATTTATTTATTTATTTATTTTTCAATTTATATCCTGCCTTTTTCCCACAAAGGGCTCAAGGCAGCTCACATCTCCTCCTCCTCCATCTTATCCCCACAACAACAACCCTGTGAGGTAGGTTGGGCTGAGAGTCTGTGACTGGCCCAAAGTCACCCAGTTGGCTCCATGGCTGAGCGGGGACTAGAATCCTGATCGTCTGAGTCCCAGTCCCATGCTCTTAACCACGACACCACACTGGCTCTCCTGTGGAACAAGGAATGAGCATTTAATCTAATTTAATTTAATTTAGCAAGCATTTAATTCCTGACCCTTTTCACATGATTAATATTTTTATTTAGGAAGTTAAGCTATGGGTCCTGGACAGTATCTAGGGGGCCGTACGATTCTTCTGATGCCTAGATCTGAGGCTGAAAACCCAGCTCTGACCTTAGTGCTGCGGTTCTGTTCTCCATCCCACAATTCACAGCTATGGCGGAAAGGGGCACACTGGCTGTCCCTTTGAGGTCATAAAAGTGGTATTCTGGAGGGCAGGGAGTAGAGGAGCCTGGAGTCTCCTCTGGAGAGGAGGAGATGGACTATAGATTGCTCCTTCTAAAGTGTGGGACCTAGGCAGCCAGAACACCCCGCCCCCATTCTCTGTTGGATGATTTCAAACCTCCACATTTATGTTGAGGATGCAGTCCATCAAACTGCACGCTTCCTTGTTTTCCCACTAAAGCACTCTAGCCACATTAATTAGCATCCAGTACCAGATTCAAACTAAATCCATCAGATCACAATTTCTGCCAAAACTGGCTGAAAATTAAGAAAGCAAAAATCATGACTGCAGAAGAATTACAGAGCTCTGCTGTCAACAATCAGGAAATCACAGTAGTGACAAAGTTTGTATACTTTGGCTCCGTGCAAAGGGGAGACGGCAGCCAAGAAAAGGGAGTAAAGAAGGAACTAGGAAGATCATCAAATGTAAGGATGTTTCACTAGAGACTGAGGCCAAGATCATTCCCACAATTATATTCCTGTGTGGGTGTGAAAGAAGCTGACCGCAAGACACTCAGTGTGTTCAGAACATGGTACTGCAGGAGAGCTTTATGGATATTCTGGACCAACAGGAAGACAAGCAAGTGGGCCCTGGATCAAACCAAACCAGGGCGTTCCCTAGAAACAAAACTAATGTGTACATGAGAGAACAAAGACTCACTGGAGAAGACAATCCGGCCAGGGAAAGTTGAGGGCAGAAGAAGGAAGGAAGACCAAAGAAGAGAGGGATTCAGTGCATAAGTGAAGCCAGCACTAATTTCGAACAACTAAGCAGGAATGTCCTGGAGAGGGCCTTTTGGAAGGCTTTCGTTTCGTTTCCCCATAAGTCATAATTTATTATGGTGAAATAATTATTTCACCATAAGCTTGGTGACACAAAGCATGCGCCAACCATGAAGCAGCCAACGTTAGCAATACAATATATATGGATGCCTGAGTTGCACGGAACTCTTAGGCTCAGGCACGTGCCCATGCAAGCGCCCGCGCTGTGCTCCATGGGTGCTAATGGCCTACTAAGAGTTTGGTGCAGGAACTTCCTCAGTCCATGCAGACTCAGCGGTTCCTCCAGGCAACTCGGAATTCTGGAAAAGCATCGCCTGCATAGTCTGAATCAGAGTGTCCAAGAGAGCCAACGTCAGCATCTCTCCGAAGGATGCTAATGTGATGTGAGGCGCCGGCCGTGCAAGTCAGTGGGAATAACTGTAAAGCTGGGCTGGGAGCGTCAGAGTCCGTCGTGCCCTGTGGCCGAGACAGAAATTGAAGCGGTGTCGCTCAGCCCTCAGATGCTTTTAGACTGGATCTCTGGCACTTGGGGTCATCTTTACCGTCGGTCATCTTTGGTTCCAACCACAGTGTCCGTGCTCTCAGTGACTTCTAGCAACGGTGGCAGTGTGGGAATCCTTGCATCACCCCTGCTAGCACGTTGCACCTCAAAAACTTCGAACGATGAGCAGTTTCCTATTGCTTTGGTGACCCCGCACGCCATCGAGCTATTTCGATTCACCTGGGTGTGCAAAGCAGCCTCCTTTTGAGGTTGGCTACTTGCCCACCTAGGCTATTGATGTCCCCCAAGGAGCAGCTTGTTGCTAAGACTTCAGTCAATGGTTTTTCCCAATGGGAAGTCATGAGAATTCATCTAAGTGGAACGTGGGGTTGGGGCATTCAGAAAACCTAAGTCCAGATGGGAGATGAGCCTTCCCATCCCAAACTTGCTTTCTGGAGCCCTCAAAATCCAAGACAAGATCCTGAAGAGGCATTCCGCTCCCCATCTGCTGCCCTCAGACCTTTCTTTCCGCCACTCTTCTTATGTCTACTTCTCTCCTTCCCTTGCCTTTCCTTCTTCCTCTCTTAGCAGGAGCAGCCTTGGCAGTGTGAAGCCAACGGGGAGGTATTTTTCTTTGCCCCCATACTCAAGAGAGCTGGGGGGGGCGTGTGTTGGTCTCTGGCTTGTGGGGGAGCCCCATATCCTCCAAAGGGAGTGCCGGACCACCCTGACTAGGGAATAGTTCCTGGAGCTTTCCCCCCTCCGGGAGCTTGGAAAACCTTTTCTTCCCTGTTCCCGGCTACGTCATCCTTTTTACTTGGGTCTGAACCTGGGATTTTCTGAATGCTCAGTGAGGCCCTGCTGCCAAGCCCTCTTACAGGTACGTGGACGCACCGGCAGCGAGCTCTCCAAAGCCATTGCGACTGATCACACGAAAGCAAAACGCTGGAGAGGCGTTGCTCACAGCAGTATAATTGCTCATAATTAATGAGTGAGCCTCCTCTCTCAGCTGGATTTTCAACATATTATTAAGTTAAGCTTATATTAACCTATTGTGTCCATAGTATTCGCTCCAGTAGCATAAATGGGCTCATTAGATTATTTCCAGTTGTTATCCCTTTTTCATATGGCCCTTCCTCCCTGCATCTACTTTAATCCAGACAGAAAACACACACACACACACACACACACACACACACAGAGAGAGAGAGAGAGAGAGAGAGAGAGAGAGAGAGAGAGAGAGAGAGAGAGATCTGCACAAACATTCACATGCACTGGATAATTCTTTATGCGTTTATCCTAACATGCATGTAGTGTGCATTTTATCATGCTTATACGCCTAGGAGAAACTTCTTAATCCCAGAAATGCATTGCAAACTCCAAAGAAGTGTGGAATTAGAAGGGTATCTTGTGCTATAATATCCTGCATTAATTTGGAAGGATGGATGTTGGAGCTGTTGACTTCCAAATGAGCACATTCCTTGAGGGTAGTCAGTGCTGAGCTGGATAGAGCGATTGTCTGACCGGGGCAAAATACAGCATCCGGAGGAAGTCTCTGTGGGATTGCCAGTGTCCTAGCACAGCCTGTTTTCCAGGAAAGCCCTTTCTTCTTGTTGTGAAATAAAATTGAAATGGGGGTGGGTGCACTGCTCCACATTCCTTGCAGGAAGGGCAGGATGAAAATGTACGAAACGCTGGAACTGCTTCAGAGCAGCTGATGTAATTTATTGTCGGGCCATTGGGCCGAGCGGCTCTCCTCGGGTTTTCTCAAATTGCTCTAAGTGGCTGAAGCTGTTGGAGAATGCTGGCCCCTGTCACGTATTTGAATAAATAATTAGCAATGCTTTTCTGCCTCCCCATCACTGGTTGGATTTCAGCCATACGGTCTGTCGACTCCTCTCTCAGGTAGGTATGTTTATTGCTGCAGATGGCTTTCAGGAGAGGGGAAATTTGTAGCTTGGCAGAACAAAGCCGAGATCCTAAGTGGACATCAGGAAATTATTTCAAGGTGAGAAAACTGTTGCCTGGCGAGAAGCATCACTAAGAAGCAACTGTCGCTCAGGGACTGAGAAGATGGGTGTTTCATTACGGCTGCTGAAGCTTTCAGGATGCCATGTGTCCATAAGGGCTTCTGGTTTTCAAAAAATCTCTATTTGACAGATCCCTGTTAGAGACAAAGGGGACAGAGGAAAGGTGATTTCATAAGCAGTTGTGTTGAAGTGAACTTGGCAGTCGCAAAAGCTACAACGCCTTGAGCAACAAGCAAAAATACAATCCTCCAGGTTTATTGAAAGGGGGCCTCTGTCATTCTGCTCTGTGTTGCCAGAAGCTCCAGGGATTTTCATTAGAGGTGTGTACCAGTTCCCTCTCATAATCAGCATTTCTAGACAGGAAGCCAAAAGACACTGTTTGGAGAGGAGACAGAGTGTCTGTGTCTCTGAAACTCCCCACCAAAGTGCGGTGATTTGCACCTCTGGACTGTCAGTCATCCAGTCTCTCTCCTTGCCTCCTTCCCTCGCAGCCGAGTTTTGGAGAAACAGACCGGAATAAGCTAAATATGCTCCAAGCATGAATCGGGAGCAAAGGTCCAGGATCTGTTCCCTCCCCTTAGGCAGGAAGCCAGCCTCATCTTAGAAAGACCCAGAAATGACCCAAAGATCCCGAGTCCATCTCAGGCTTCAGGTGTGAGCCCAATTATTGCCACTAATGTTCATCAATCATGGTTGATACGGGACTAGCTGAGAGCTCTGTTCAGGCCTGATGCTTGAATAGGGAAGCTGGGCGAGACCACGAGGGTGCAACCTGCATACCTGTTAGTAGGGTTCTGCACAAAGGTGCGTCGAAGCCTCTGTGCCGCTCTGTTGGGGTACCCAGTTGCCCAAAGGGGTCTACCTCCTTTCAGGTGCATGCAGGTAGACTCGGGGACTCGGGTCCTGCCCCTCTAACAGAGTGTTGAGGACAGGAAAAGCCGCTCTTGAGGGTTCAATGAGCCCTTGTTCATTGTCTGACAGGGAGAGAGAAGGCAACACCAGCAGATTCTTTTATCTGGTAAAAGGACTCTATTTTAGGTGCACACTCAATACAGAGTGAGCCCGTCTCCTGTCAGGACCACCTGCCTCAGTTGTCATGCACAGCCTGTTTATAAATTCAGCTTTTTATAATGAGTAGGCTCACAAAAAACCATTGCAGGAAACATTTGTTACATTTTGTACATGGTTGTCTCGACTCACACCCCTTCCTTAGGGCATCTGGAGTTAAAACATCTGCTTCCAGGCTTATCTTTACAGATTCTGACCTTCTTGACAGAGGTTTATTTTATATTTTCGACCCTCTTGTATCAGTCTGATAGAACCCTAAGTAAATGACCTTTGTTTGATCATCAGGGAAATAGCTATTCTTCAAGAGGGTAGCTGGGAGCTCAGGACAGAAGATGCAAGACCAGTGGGGGCAGTCCAGTTCTTTGGACTTGTTTTACTCTTTACCCCTTTCTGAAAAAAATACCTGAATAACTTATAATTCCATGAAGGTTATCATCTTATGAGAGCCGCTGATTAGTTCTGATGTCTTTATTTAAGATGGCAATTAGGGATGTTTACACATTGCTGAAAGATGCCCCCTCCTCAGCCATAATTGCATACATGAAGAGGACTACATGCTTCCTGAAAATATCCACAAATTCCTGAACTTGCATCCATAAGTGGAAAAACATGCACTCGGAAAAATGTGTATATTTAAAATGCACCCTGTGGGAAAGGCGCACTCGTAAAAATTTGCATTTTGAGCTTGCCACGAATGCAACTTTGCAGAAGCATGACTTTTGTAAAATGCATGCTTTTCCTAACTGATGTGTATTCCACTTCCACGGAATGAATGAAAAAGAAGAAAAACTTCTTTTCTTCAAAGAAAAACTGTTGCAAAGGAGAATGGGAGTGAGCTGCATCAGGCATCAAAAGGAAGCTTGCAGTATTTTGGAGAGTTCAGCACAAGCGCCCCTCTTTCTCCCATTTTGCCTAATAAATGTGCAAAGGGGCATTTTAACTCAGCTGGAAAGTTTCATAAGCTCTTAAGGTGTTACTGCTTTAAGCAACTGGTGAAGCACAGTCCAAATAAGGGACTGTTACAGGGCGGCATTTTTAGGTTTCTGTAATGCTTGCGATAGGCGTGTGAGTTGGGCACTCGAGAATCGTCAAAGAAAGGGACAGCACTTTGCACAAAAATGGCGCGTGCTAATTTATGTGGGTAGACGCAGAATAATTTAATTAATTAAATTACTTGCACTTCAGACAAACACTGTGCGTTTTTCCATACTGCAGGAGGACGTGGCCGGGGGAGCCGTCTGGGGTGCTGGCCAGGCACTCCCCGGGGAAGGATAAAGCCAGCCCCTTTGCTCTTCCTTCTGATGCCTCTTTACCTTTAACATCCAGGCTTGGGCTGGACAACCCCAGGCAAGCGGGGGATGCCTTCAACATAGAGGACGGTCCTCCGGCAGCAGTTTGAAGCGTGCGGTGTCCTTGTTAAAAGAGGACACGTGGCCACCCTATGCGCCTCTGCCGCAAAACGCTTCCTGCATGTATTGACCTAACGAGTAGCAGCAGAGGTGGCTGGAGGGTGACTTCTTCTATGATGCATATGGACGTGGTGTTAATTTAGGAGGGTACACAGTCCTGGGCAATTCAGTGGGGCCCCCATATCTCTGCGGGGTTCACTCCCCTGCCTTTGGACTCCCAGCCACCCCCCACCCAGTGTCTTCTCATTGTTCCCAATTTTCATCGAGATCTGGTGTCTACTGCCTTGAAATGCACATACCCTGGAAGACTGATTTCCTCTCCCTAATGCAGCCTGCAAATTACTTTCTCCCTAAACGAATTACTGCCACACGCAGCTGTTCTGCTGAATTCCGGCAATGTTAATAAGCATTTCATTTTGTATTGCAATGATCGTTTATGATGGATAGTGCTCAAAATGAAAAGCCTCCCATACAGGATTTGTTTATTTGTTTAAATCTAGAAGGAATATTTGCTCAAATTTTTCTTTTCACGTTTGTAATTTCAGGAGGCAAGGTCTGTAGGTATGGAAAAGGACAAACAACAGATGCAAAGCATCTCTTTTTAGGAAATGAATGAATGATGAATGTATGTACAGGAGAGGTTGTAATTTTTTCATTAATTCTCACCACCCTGTACTTACGAATGAGCAAGACACTGGAACTCATTACTCATGGTCAGGAAAATTCCAAGGAGGTTGTTTCCATCAGACATGTAAGGCTGGAAGAATATAATTGTGTTTCTCCAATACTGTATGCAGGAATGTGCTGGCTAATTTCAGGCAGACCATAATTGCTTTTGCTGGATGATGCACTGCGATGATCGTTCTGGCACTCGGTGTTTTTATTAAATCTGTTGCCTGTGAGGGCACACAATTTTGCAGTGTGCCTTTTATTTCTTCACCCATCACGACTGCATGGCACTGTGAAATGAGGGAGGTACTGGGACAAACCCATGTCTCTCCCAGGGCATCTCTGTATTACAGAGTTATATTGGTTTTATCTGAGTACTTGTCATGGCTTCCCTTTAAGGATCCCGGGAACGCCAACTGGGTGAAGAGGACGTGAGCAGATGGTCAACGTTCTGGTTTGCAAACGTTCTCCAAACATCAGCTCACTTATCGCATCCTTAGTTTATGGACCGTTTTCCAGATGATTTGGTGCGACTTGACGAAGCCTCCTTTGCAGAGGGAAGCCGTCCTTGTGTGTGTTTTCGCTCTCTTGTTTACCCAGCTGCACGGGCCATTCTCGGCCTTCCTTCCCTTTGCTGTATGCAGCACCGCTCCTTTCGCCGTCTCGTCGGACCACCTGCTAATCAGCTTGCCTTGTTGGCAGGACGTTTTGCACCGAGCGGGATGAGGGGGCCCGTGAGGGCGTTAGCATCACCCTTTCCTGAACAAGCCTGTCTTAATTACCCTTCAGCCAACCGTGATGCTCTTTGCTTGTTCCCGTTGCCTCGGGTCACCATGGTAACCCCGAGTAGCAGTACATTGCATCACAAAAGCTGGCCCATTGACGAGGGCTGATCTAAAGGTCCTCGAAGCGTGTTACATTAGCCTCTCCCGGCCCGTCAAGAATTCCCCTGTTCTCTGGCACCTTCTAAATATATCCGTTAATTGTTCTTCCATTTCATTTGCTCCTCCTGGAAGTCTGTCCCATCTGGTGCTTGGCTTTTGGCAGCTTTCAAACACTCATGCTCTAATTTCCAAAACACTTGGAATGGGTTTCCTTCTATCTTTTTTCTTCCTGCTTTGGAAATGAACATTGCTGACGATCATTTGCCTGGAGAATGCAAGAGCAAATACATTAATCTTGCTCAACAGCATCTTTCATTTTCTCCCCTACTTGTGTGGGGAGTGTTTTCCTCTTAACCCTTTGGGACCAGGAACATTTTCAAGTTTCTGTGTTCTCCTGCTCTTGCAATCTTCTTTTTTTGGCCATCTCCTCCATTGTTACTTAGGGTGTTTGTAGCACCAGGTAAGCGAGCCTTCCCTACCCTCTTTCCCCAAGTGGGGTGGACTCCAGATGTTTGGGGATGAAAGGAGATCTAGTCCAAGGCATGGGAAATCGTCCAGGTTGGAGAAGGCTGCTATATACCTGGGAGAACAAGAGGCCATTCTTTTCTTTGAAAAGGAATGGGGTATTCAATTTCTGGCATCTCAAAGGATCCCAAATGGCAGGATTATGAAAGGCCTTTGTCTACAAGGCCATTATTGGTCAGAAGAAGTCCTGCTTAGCTAATTAGTCCTCCTTGTACATGGCAGGTCTTCACACCTACAGGGACACTAATTTGTGATCATCAGAACAAGGCAGAAAGAATATCCCAGGGAGAGGAGCAGCAGCAGCGCTGAATGAGACCGGCTCAGTTCGGGGACCCCAAATGGAGAGATTTAGATAGCCCAGGTAGAAGTTATTATTTTCCCGTAGTTCTGCATGGGACTCATTCTGTTTTTGGCCTCATCATCCCTTAAAAGCCTATCACTTCAGGGCCTTTCATGTTTGCGCTCTATAAAAATCAATATTCAAAATGACACTTTAATTTGAGAGGTTTTATATTTATTTGCAGGATGCAGTATTACATTCTGGCTTTACTTTCCAAACAGGGCCACTCTCCCGGGTGGTAATTCTATATTTCTTCCCCTTTGAGAAAAGGAAGGAAAACAGCATCGTGCATCCTTATTCGGCATGTTCCTGGTGGCCGAGAGTTTTTAATAACCACGCGCTTGGTTGCTGCTGTCGCTCTCCATTCAACAGTGACCGCCTCCTTTTCTACAAGACGTTGGGGCATTGGTGGGCGTGCCAGCTGCTGACCTCGGCAGCCTTCTTGCTTCAGCCTTGACCTTGGTTTGGAACGAGAGCAGCTCCTTGGAGCGGCAACTCTTGGCCCGTTGGCACCAAGAAGTAGCCTCGCTTGAAGGGACGAGTCAAGCGCTTGGGGGGAGGCGGCCGTTCTCTTGGGTGCATGCAAGATCCCGGGCTTCATTTGGAGCAGCTCTGCTTAACTCAAGGCGGGAGGTGACTCTTCCCACTCTGAGACCCTGGAGGGCTGTTACCAGAGCCGGAGCACCGCATGTTCCATAGCACCACAGGCACTATGGAGACTGCAGCTCCATAGCGCTCCCTGCCTTGCATGGAGAAAAGCCCAGAATTTCCACTGAAAAGGATCAAGGGAGAAAGTGGGAAGGACCTTTGGCCTTGAGGCCCTTAAAAGCTGCTGATAGTCAGAGTGGACAGTCCTGAGCTAGATGGAGGTCTGCTCTGACCTGCAAGAACGCAGCTTATTTGGCCAGGTGTGTGCAAACCTGGGCACCTGCCAGTGGGCCACGACCCTTCTCCAATAGTCATATAGGACTGGCGTTCCAAGGTCACCTGATTTCCCTGGATGGGGGCCATTCTGGGATGCGATGGTGCCCACAGTCTCTTCCTTTGGGCAATTAGAATGGAGTCTGGACTCAAGGGCAGCCCTGGACAACCAATTCATTTCCTATTGCTGTAAAATAATGGCCTGCCACAGTGTGGGCACTTGGGAACGGAAAGGGGTTCTTCGTGAGAACGGCCATGGAATTGCTGCTCAAAACACACTGAGTTCAATAACATTGCTCTTGTTATTTGTAATTTTTGCTCTGCCTTCCTTTTCCTTGCAATTGTGGCCTTCCTGATCTAAGGCATTCTGTTTTCTTGGTCTCTCTGTTTCCCAGTTAAGGAGGAGATAATGGGGAAGATTTCCTGTGCTGGTCACGTCTTTGACATAGTAAAAGAGTCTTCACCTATGCAAGAATTTAAAACCAGAGTGTCTTAAGCTGCAGCAATCAGTTTTGGTCTTTCGCTCTACCCAAATCACAGTTGTTCGGCATAGAGCACCCTCCCTTTGGAAGTGGAAGGAGAAAGCCATTAAAAACATTCACAGCTTATTCGTGGAATATTTTGTTGGCTTGTGTCTGGATGTTTTTGTTCATATTGGTTTAACGGTTGGCATTTTACAATGTCTTCACTCTCTATTTAAAAGCTATTTCTGTCTGAACACCAAGGAGTAGGGAACGTCCTTAAACAATTAATGCAAAGCATCCCCACTACCTTTTTTCTCATTTTCCTCCAGTTTTTATAGTTTGTACCACCCATGCATCCCCTCCTGTCTACATCTGATTGAATTAGTGCATTTGTTTAATATTTATGGTGTGGTGCATTGAAAATGAGTGCAGATGACTCCAAGCCACACTTCTGGGTCTTAAAATATTTTCAGGGTCAGGAGCATCAGGGTGCCAAGTTTATTACATGTAGGATGGTGCTTATTGTTCTCTCATCAGCAGCAACATGAAAGCATGTCTCAGAATACATTTTGGTCCTGATGAAGGCGACGCAATTAGGCATAATTTCTGCCGTTGTCTACGGCTGCGGCAGCCATTCGGGAGCGCTTCGATCCACTCCCTCTTCGATGAATTGAGTGCACGGAGGTGGCTTCCGCTGTCTGCTTTTCGACAATAAATCAGTGGTGACGTCGATTAGTAGCATGATTGTCTTTAAATAGGCGCTTGCAAAATCATTAGGAAGACAGATGCGTTTTCCTGTTATGATTCTATTTTTAATTGAGAGGACAATAAGTTGCATGAAGTTAACAAAGCAATCCTAGATGCTTTTGTGGGCCTACACAGTTGTTTGAGTGCAGAGAAGGAGGCCAAGAGAGAAGAGGAGCAGAAGATTCTGGGGCTCATCCTGCAGATCACTTGGGCTTTCCAGGCTGTTACGTTATTTATTTACATATCCCACTTCTATTCTGCAGTAAAATTAGTTCCAAGGACCATCTAAGCAGAAAGACTCTCTTTTCAGTGTAGAGGTTCAGGATGTTTACCAAACATGTGGCAGGAACACCCCAAAAGCACAAAGAGTCTCCTGCTTCAGACCAATTCTTCATCCAGGGGAGCACCTTGTTTTCCACAACTGCCAAACAGATGCTCCTGGGAATTCCACAAGAGGGGCATGAAACGATCAGCTCTGTGCTTCTATCCAAGCCCATCCAAGCATTGACTTCCAGCCCTAGGCATGCAGTTGAATGTTTATGTAGCAAAAAGCAATGGTTTGACCCTGTAAACCCTGGAGGGTTTGGGATTAATATCTGAAGGATGATCTCCAACATGCAAGATTATCAGCAATGGTCCCCTCTCTGGTCCCCCTATTAGTGCAAATTAGGCAGTGGTCTTTATGGGTTTTGGGTGCTTACGGAAAGCAAACTTGTTCCTAAATACTTTCTCATAGCTGAGAAGTTCTCTTCAGAACCAAATAGTAGCAGTGTACATTTTTTTGTTTGGGGTTTTTTGACTGTACGCTCTGGCATGTGGCTTAGGAGTGTCTTGGGAAAGTGATAGATATTGGCAAAGAAGAAACAGATGTGGGGGTGGGGGAGTGGTTACCAGGGTCTTTTCTGCAGTTATTCCCTGGCTATGGAGCTGTTCTGCCCCTCACCAGGAGAGCTCTTTCCATCCGTCCTTTAAGCAAAGTCTCTCTTACTTACCCAAGTGTTTGGGCTTTAATGGGTTGTCTTGCCAGGAGTGGGGTGAATTTCCCTGTCACGGACGGCTTGGCTTGGCCTGGCCTGGCCTGGCCTACAGGTGGTGAAACATTGGTGATTATGTCATCCAATTTGGGTGGCAGGAATTTATCAAGATGGTACCAGGGCATTCTGTTATGGTCAGTCCTCACCTGGAATCCTACATCCAGGTTGTAGCACTGCAGTTGAAGAATGATTTTGTCGAAGCAAATGAGTGCAGAGGAATACAGCAAAGAGGGCAACATCCCTTGAAGCCAGATCCTAGAAGGAGGTGGGTATGTTTATGCTGGAGAAGAGGGAGATGTTCCTCCACCTTTACATTTATTTTCAGATCTATTACACAGGTGATGGCGCTTGGCTTGGTGAGAGCTTTTCTGTTGTGGAAGGTAGGACCTGAATCAAAGGGTTCAGGAGAGGCGATCTAGGCTAAATGTCATTCTAAGCTTTAGGATAAGCTGTCTGATGACGGAATAGAAGGTGATGGATTATCTTTTGCTTGAGATTTATAGACAGAGGCTGCTTGGATATCTAAACAGCAGATATCTAAACTGCTAATTCCATAGCAGTGGAGGCACGTACCGCTGAGTCCACTGGGGCTTGCGTCTGGGTAGGAACACCAGAATGTAGGAAGCGTCCTGCTGGATCAGAGCCAAGGACCATCCAGCCCAGCCCCCCATACACACGATGGCAAACCAGCTGCCCAGGATCCCTCCAGCAGGAGGGGTGCAAGACCCCCTCCTGCCCCGCTCCTCAGCCACGGGTGCGTGCAGGCAGGCCAGGCCGCCTCTGGTGGAGGAGGAAGCCATGGCCAGCAAAGCTAGTAGCCACGGACAGCCTCCTCCGCCAAGAATCCGTCCCGTCCCCTGTTAAAGCCATCCAGATTGGCGGCATCACCGCTTTCCATGGTGGTGTCTTCCATGCTTCAACTATACGTTGTGTGGAGAAGAACCTCCTGTCCTGAACCTCCCACAACTGGTTTCATGGGATGTCTCCAGGTTCAGATGTTATGGGAAAAGGTGAAAATTGTCTTCACTTTCTCCGCAACATGCATAATTTTAAACACCTCCACCGTGTCTCCCCTTACTCAACCCTTTTGTAAACTAAACAAATCCAGTTGTCGTAACCATTATTCTGTCCACCACCCCCTCAAGATCCCTTTCTGAGCATCACTGCTGGCTCACATCCCATCAGCTCATATTTTTTCCTCGCATGCATCATGGTTTTGCAAGGCTTGGACTAGATAACCCTCGAGTCCCTTCCAACTTAGGATGGTTCGTCGTGTAAAGGAGTGCTGTTAAGCTTCCTCGGAAGCGACGGATGGCCCAAAAGCAGCATGCAGTTCCGGAAGAGATACTCACAAGTGTTTTTGTCCGGGTGATGCTGAGTCTTGGAAAATGTGATGCATCTGATTACTCCCGAGTGTCTCCCAAAGGACGGATGCCGTGGGCTGGCAAGGGGCTCCCTCGCAAAGACAATGTGCAGAATTGGAGGATGATCTCAGGGCCGTGTTTTCAGGCATCTCTTGGCACATGGCTCCATACTGAGTGCTTGGGGGATTAATTAGGCATGTGTTGTGCTCAGGGCTCACTTGGTGCTCCCTCTTTCCGACAGTTGGGGAATATCTGGACAAATGTTATGGAAAAAAACCCTGTCTCTTGACTGTGAAGATATTGATGGCAATGGCAGTTCAGTGGAAACAAAAACGACAGAGGAGCTTGGCGTGTTTGGATAGATGAATGTTGAATCCTGGTAGCATGTGATGGTTTTGCTTGATGGAGGGGAAAAGCCCTTCATCTCCATCTTTTAATTTTTTAAAATGAAGCATAGCATTTTTTACCTGTGATCTTATTTGGATCAACTACTGAGAGCTAAATGCTCCTATCACAAGCTGGAAAAGCTGCTTTTTGTTTTAAGTGTGGGATGGACATGACATGCCAGGCAAAGCAAAAATGAAAATTGAACGCAAAAACAAAAACACACGAACAAACTATTTTTGGCATTTCCCCCCATTAATTTTAGCATTGCAGAAGGCATTTGAAAGGTTTTTATTATTACATTTCGTGTCACCCTTTTCATATCAAAGAAAGGTGCAAATGATTCTCCTGTCTAAGAATTGGGAGATAGATCATAAAGGCCAATTTTCACCTTCCACTGGGGAAGCGGGGAGACAGGACAGGTAGAGAGAGAGAGACTGACAGACAGACAGACAGAAGCTGGAGGCTTTGCAGCAGTGGCAGATTTTCAAGAACAGTTTTGCAAAGCAAAGTTAATAGTTGTGAGGTCATTCAGCTTTTCATATTCTGTGGGTGGCCTTGCAGAGAGAATCTGTAGCTATAGAAATGTTCATTGGTAGGAGGTAAGAATGGCTTTCCAGAGCAGGTTGTCACAGTTTGGTGCCATAATTCTCGTGCAACCAGTTACTTACCGATGAGGTAATGATGTATTAGAGGAAGCTCAGGGTTTGGTAGGTACCTGTCTGTGTAAAAGCAGAACTTTTTTAATTTTTGGAAAATGCACACTTTTAAAAATACACATTTTAAGTGCATGTTTTGTTTTGTTTTGTTTTTTTGTTTTTTTTTTTTTTTTTTTGTTTTGTTTCAATAAACATTTTTCACACGTAATCATAAGCTTGGGAATATGAGAGAATTTCTGGAAAGTGTGCTCCTGTTTGCATTTGTGTTTGGGGCAAGAGGCAGCAGGTTTTAATGGTCTGTGAATCGAAACACAATCCTTAATCGAAACACCTAATAGCAAGGTGGAACATATGTAAAACATACATGTTTCATATGTGGCCAGGCAGTTTATCCCTGTAACCCAGCATTATCTATCTATTTTCTATTAGACTGGACATGCACATAGTGGGCATGTCATGAGCAGAGCCAGGGGTCAGACTAGATGGCCCGGGAGACCCCTTCTGACTCGCTCTGTTTCTATGATTCTATGTTTCTATTCTGATCAGCTGCAGCACTGCAGAGTTTGGGGCAAACATGCAGTTTGCAAAACATGCAGAGAATGTTGGCGATTAAGCAGTATAGAGATGTCATAAATGAAATGCGTGAGTTGTTTCCCATCCAAACCAGCCCTCCTCACCTACATAGAGCAAGCCATGTACCTAGGATCTTCCTAGAATGGATGCAATGGTGTTTTTTCAGAAATAAAAATCAGAGATGGAAGAAACACGTGTTGAAACGGCCCCTAGTATCAAGCCACTCATTTAAAGAGTAGAGATTCTTCAGGTTTCAACTTGAACTATTTTCATCCGCACTCGACTGAGATGGTAGTCTTAATAGTCTGGAGTTTGCCCCTGTATAAATCAAGAAAAGGGGCTCCCTAAAAACATGCTGGCTCAGCACTCTGAAATGCTGAAGGGAAGGCATATGAAAGAAGAAAAGACATTAGACTTGCCCTAATACACTTATGCAACCTCCAGATGAATAGCCGTATCAAATTAGGGGGCTCGCTGGCTGTCTGAGCCGGGCTGGAAGGAGGAACGCCGAGGCACGCTCGTGCGGCGGACCATCTTGAGCGATGGCGCCTGAGTAAACTGAGCCGTTGCTGACATTGGCGAAACAAACTCACTTGCTAAGGCCTGCCAAGTGATTAATAAATTGACAGGTAGTTCTCGCATTGTCTGGCTGAGGAAGCGTTGTTTGATTTCTCTAAGCAATCTGCTAAATTGTATGAATCAAACAAGTCCTGGACTGGCTGTTGCTGTTTCAGGGACCCCGGGTCATCTCAGCGGCCCGGTCCAGCCATGTACGATGCTTCCAAATTTAAGGATACTCTTGGTGAATCAAAACCACTTGGGTTCCAGATGGTTTTTTAAATTTTTTTGTTTATTTATTTTTGTATATCCTGCCTTTTTCCTGCAAAGGGCTCAAGGCAGCTGACATCATCTTCCCTCCTCCATCTTATCCCCACAAGAACAACCCTGTGAAGTCGGTTGGGCTGAACGTCTGTGACTGGCCCAAAGTCGCCTAGTTGGCTCCATGGCTGAGCGGGGACTCGAACCCGGATCGTCCGAGTCCCAGTCCCGTGCTCTTCACCACGACACCACCCTGGCTCTCCTAAACTGGCTCTCCACCATGATGTGTGGTTTCTTGACACACAGGTGCAGAATATAAGCAAGGGGGGAAATGCTCGCACTCTTCTTGTCCTTGGCTCCGTTGGTTACCCAGATAGGTCAGGGCGTGCTCCGTGGGGCTCCAAAATTGTTGGGTAATTGACGTGCCCAATCCCTGCCCTGCAAGCCACGAAGCACAAGCAAACTTTCCTGCAGTAGCTTTGATGGTGTCCCTCCCTCCTTGTTTCAGTGTCTGTCTATCCCTTGCAGGCAGATGGGGGCACGGAGCTACTTCAGTAGAGGAAATAAAGGCAACAGAATTGGCCGAAGTGGACTAGTTTGATAGTCTACTGCCATGTTTGTGCTTCTTGGATGCGCAAAAGCACAAGAAAATTTGGGTATTGATGGCTAGGTGGGAAAAGATTAGTGATGAGCATAAGAGCTTTCCCATAGAAAACATGTGTATATTTGCTACCCCTTTTAGAAACATGTTTCTGATTCTACTTCTCTCCTACTCCCTACTGATCTGTGTTTTAAGAATCTGGAGTCCCCTCGTCTTGGTATTTCGCACCAGAAAACCCTCCAGAAGCAGAACTGCTGTAATTAAGGATATGGCTTAAAGAAAAATCTGTTGACAGGTGACTTGGATCCCTTGCTTATGGTATGCAATTTAGACTAATTAGATTTCCTGGGAATGGAACGCATGGAAACTCTTTTGGGGGCAGCTGGGAGACAAGCGAGCAGGTGTGTTGACGTAAGTGTGTTGTGGTCCTTCTGCTATGGAAAGGTGTGCATTGAGTTCCCCTAACCAGGGATTGTCTGATAAAATATGCTCACATTAGCTGGGGGAAAGCTTTTCCTCTCTCCGTGATGAAGGTTTGCGAATTTTGGAGCAATTGTCCATCCTCGGAGATCCCAGAGAGATTAGTCTTGCTTTACTAATTGGGAATCATATTTTGGTAGACGTACAGATGTAAAAAGTGACTGCAGCGCTGACCTTTCTGTCTGCTTCTGTATGATTACGCAGCTCTCAGGAGAATCCGGGAGAGCCGATCTGCTTATCCAGTCCTTGGGTACCTGTCCTTGTCAGATGCTATTTCCTTAAGGTATTTGGGCACAGCCGTTGCAGAATCTTGATTTACACAAAGAGCTGTTATATCGAGGCCTCCATTTGTTCTCAAGGTAAACTGTCACAGCAGGGTGCTGTGGGCACCTGACAAGGGAATAGAATTCGCCGCTTCCCTCCATTTGGAAGGAAACTTTGTCACAGAAACCCAAGCAGATGAGCTGCAATTCATCCAGCCGTTTCCCAGATATTAATCCAGGCATTTCTTTTAATTGGACTTGATTGCTTTCTCCGCGGTTTCTGCCTTCTTTCAAAGGTGGTGTCCTTCCTCAAGAATGGAGATAGAACGTTTGCTTCGCAAAGGGAAAGGAAGATTTTATTTTGCTGCATGGCAAAACACCGCTTATATCCTGTGTATCTATTGCAGGTGGGGTTTTTATTTTTGGAAATTAGATACTTCTCTTTAGTTATGCATCCTAGGTGGTTTATATGGAAACAAAACAGTAAAAACACAACCAACAGCAACAACAAACATACAATAAAAGCTTAACCATGGCTGAAATGATTAAACTTTAAGGACCTGTGAGAATAAAAACATCTTGTTCTGGCACCGAAAGAATTGTTTGTTTGTTTGTTTGTTTAAAACTTTTCTAGACTGTCCCTTACCGAGGTCTCAGGGCGGTTTGACAATACAACAATGTAAATAAAACACAGGATCCTAAAACATTCCAACCATCAATAAAACACCAATTAAAACAATCAGATCTTAAAACATTGGGAAAATAAAATGGTTTTAGAATAGTGACGGCACCAGGTGAAGCTCTCTGCAGAGCGGATTCCACATCTGGGAATTACAAAGTTGGTGCCAGGCAAACTTCCCCGGGACATGGAGTTCCACTAGTCACACTGCCACTTCTTAAATCCTTCCTCTGTTGCTCTCCCTGCTTTCATCCTCTTTACCAAAGAAGTCTTAAAAGATGGACTTCTCAAACACCCACTTTAGGAAACGTGGGTTGCGGCCACCGAGTGGTGACGTTCGGGATGCAAGCGACCAGCAACATGGGGCCAGGGCCGCTGGGGAGCACCAAACCAGGCAGAGAGTCCGGGTGGCCTCCCCGGAGCCATGCCTCCTGCTCTGAAACTGCGGCTCTTGCACTCTGCAATCCGTCCTCTTCTCTTGAACGGTTTTCCATTGAAAAAATCTCACAGAAGCCTTGTTCTGTTTAGATGGCAGCATCTTAGGAGCATCACTTTTATAGCCATATAATTGTGGTAGGTGTTCTCCACCTCTTCATCTGTGTGGCAACCTGTCATAGCATATTTTTATTTCTTCCCAGGGGCTCTGTGTGCTTGTTGAAAACACGCTTTTGCATTCCGGCTTTCTGACATGGTTTTGGGGGTTGTGTTAATGTCACACAGAGTTGTCTGCTCAGAGATTGAGATGTTGACGTGGGTCGCTGTGACAAACGGCTGCTTGTTACGTGTGTGTCTCTCGGGAGCACCTGTTCTTCATTACCAAAGCAGACCACCTGTTCCACATTCTCATACAACCTGTTAACAAATTATGAAGCGATACTGATCTAATATATTATCAAGGAACCAATCAGTTACTCAGGATGAATCTTAATCTAAGGCAGCATCAAAAGCACACAAGAAGACGGCAGGCAGAATTAATCAGTGCGGTGCAGGCCCTTATGCCAACTGGGTTGCCGAAAGTCGCTTTGCAGATTCTTTCTTCTCAGAGAGCCTTGGG
Organism: Varanus komodoensis; assembly: GCF_004798865.1. Lineage (NCBI taxonomy): Eukaryota > Metazoa > Chordata > Lepidosauria > Squamata > Varanidae > Varanus > Varanus komodoensis. Next base: position 1,492,262 of record NW_025335817.1, read on the forward strand.
AAATGCAGCTTGCAAAGGAAGAGAGTCTGAAGTCCTTTAATGCATATTATTAGTACCTGCACCAGCCATGATGGTTAAGTATAACCTGTATGGTTAAGTATAACCTGGTTAAGTATAACCAGGAATATACCCTGATGGAACTTGGTGGTATGGCTACGTTCTGAGTGGCACACTCAGCAATGCCTACCTTTCATAGAATCATAAAATAGTAGAGTTGGAAGGGGCCAAGAAGGCCATCGTGTCCGACCCCCTGCAGGACACCAAGTCACACCATCCCACTCAGGTGGCTGCCCAAGTTCTTTCTGAATCTCCCCAGTGTGGGAGAGCCCCCCACCTCTCCAGGCAGCTGGTCCCACTGTCGTATTGCTCTGACCATGAGGAAGCTTTTCCTGATGTCCAGCCTGAATCAACTTGCATTGATTATTCTGTGTCCTGCACTCTGGCATCAGCAGGAAGAGAGCTTGGCCTTCCTCTTTGTGACAGCCTTTGGGGAACCTATAGAGGGATCTCAGTCTTCTCTTCTCAAGGCTGAACATGTCCAGTTCTCTCAGTCTCTCCTAGTAGGGCTGGGTCATTTGTGTTGCCCTCCTCTGGATCCTTTCTAATTTTCCTGCATCTTTCTTAAATTTGCCCTGAACTGGACACAGTATTCCAGGTGAGGTCTGACTAGTGAGGAGTATAGAGGAACTACTACTTCCCGTGATTTGGAAATAATACTTCTGTTAATGCATCCCAAGAGAGCATTTGCCCTTTTGGCGGCTGCATCACATTGATACTGGCCCTGTGCTTTTATTTATTAGAGGCACATCCTGGCTTTTTCTTTTTTCAAGCAGCTGGCATTCTTCTCTGCCCACTCTCAGTCAGCCCCACAACACCAACCCTGCGAAGTAGGCTGGGCTGAGAGTCTGTGACTGGCCCAAAGTCACCCTGTTGGCTTCCTGGCTGAGCAGGGACCAGAGTCTCGGTCGCCTGAATTCCGGTCCTGGGCTCTTAACTACTGCACTGGATCTCTCAGCTGGGCAACTGGTGGACCCCCAGATGTTGCTGGACTGAGAGTTGAACGGAGGAAGGGACCCTTTCTGGGCAGTGCGGGAAATAGCCAGCTGTCCAGCCTGTAAGAACTCGTAAGACCTGTAGCCGGATTTTCGGTGTGCAGGCTTCCTGTCCATGCAGCCATTCGCACCTGCTGCCTTCCTAGATCCTTTGTCCCAACCCTTTTCCGCTCTCCCCATACTCCCTTTTCTGCTTCCCGCCCTCTAAATGACACCCGGCCTTTTGGATCCGCTCTGCCAGCACCGTCTTCTACGGTCCTTTGGCCTGCAGTGGATTCCGCCCAGGAGTGGTCCTGAGGACTTTGGGATTCCTTCAGCCCACTGGCATCTCCTTGGGACCCGGATACCTAACGGCTTGGGACCTGGATACCTAAAGGAACACCTTCTTCCATATTTGGCCTCCCTCCCCCTGAAATCGGCAGCAGAGGCCCTCCTCCGGGAACCCTCTGTGAAAGGCATTAGGAGGCAAAGTACCCGGAGGAGGGCCTTCTCTGTGGTGGTGCCCTGTCTATGAAATGCGCTCCCCAGAGAGGTCCGCCTGGCGCCATCGTTATTTGTTTTTTGGCACCAGGCTAAGACCTTTTTATTTCAACGATACTTTAATAATTTTTAATATCAGTTTGTAGGCTTTAATCTGCAGCCAGGGTGGATCTGGATTTTATCTGTATTATGTTTTATTTTATTTATGTAAGCCGTCCCGAGGCTATGCGATGGGACGGCATACAAATGCTCTAAATAAATAAATCTCCTTCTGGTTTCTCAGTGGCCTCCTTTGATTTCAGTCCTGCACGCAAGCACTTCCTCTTTGCTCTTGGCAGCTTCCCCTAAGAGAGACCATTCTGCAGAGCTGATGTGATTTGGGCTGGACATGTTTTTCCAACGTGCTTTGGACCACAGAAATGTGGATCTGCAAATGGGAAGGGCTTCTGGCCGGGGAGAGGGTGGAGGAGAGAGAAGCCGTGCGCGTTGGGTTGGTCCATGCTCTGCGCTTCAAGCCTTGAGAGAGATAGGAAGAGAAGAGCGGACTTGTTGAATCCACTTTGATGCTAGTTAAATGTCTCTCTTAGTAGGATGAAAACAGCTGGTACTCTCAAGTCCGTGTAACAAAGTAGTCCTTCAAAGAAGGGAAAATGGATGCAAATTAAATACAACAGACAATCTGATGTATAATGTATGGAAATTATCTCTTGTACAAGGCATTGCAAGGAAACTGGTTTCTCCCTTAACTGAGCTATTAAGGTATAAAGCGGGAGAGCGCTGGATTTCGGAAGGCTAGCATGGGAATGGTTTTGGCTACTAATCAGCCGAAAGGCGTGAATGTGGGAGTGAAGTCAGTATATGGGTGGACCCGAGAAAAGCGTGGATGTTTCAGGGAGGGGCATTTGGGTAGGAATGCCTGCAATGGCATGAACTGGGAAAGGATGCTGACCTGTGGCAGGCCACCTTCGACAGGTAGCCCTGGCGGGCCTTCAGGAGCATCTCTGAGACTCTCTGGTCCTGGAATTTATGAAAGGGCAGGCAGGATAGATCCTCTGCTTTAGGTGAGAGCTCACAGGTTGAAATATCTGCTAGATTTTTACCCCGAAATTGAATTCATCCCAAATCAGTATAATCTTCTCCAGTCTGGTGCTCTCCAGAAGTCTCGACCATGCTGGTGGGGAATTACATGGCCTGAAATGCAACCAATCCGGAGAGCTTCCATAGGCAGCAGAATTTCAGCTCGGCCTTGGAGGCTGCCTCACTCACCCCATTCAGAAAGCAAAGCCATTTTCCTGGTCCATTATACAAATACTTCTGTGTGTCTGTTTCTCCTGCCCAGATTGCAATAAAAAGAGAGTCTCCTTTATTCGAGGTGTCTAAGGATACCTTGAGTCAACTTAAAGTAATGTTTCCCTTTGAGGGAAAGCTATCTGTGCAGGTGTTTGGAATGTAAAAGCTTTTTTCCCCTTGGAGGACATGCTTCCCGCTGCTGGAGCTGACCAAGTAATTCCATAACCCTAAAGCTGTCCTGCATATTCTTTGATTTAGCCATGGGGTTGTGCCTTCCAGAAAATGTATGGTGCCATCGCATTCCCTGAGATGAAGGGCGCTATCTTTATGATGTATCTACCCCTCTGCTGATTCTTAATCTTCCCTTTCTCCTGGGTGAGTCTCCTTTTACCATGGCAGGGCCCTACAACTCCGAACAGGAATGTGGTGGTGTGGAGGTGGGCAGCCAAGATATACCTTATCGGTGATGAGCGGCAAGATCCGATTAATGTTTCATGTGAAGGCTTACTTTCCTTCAGAACTGAACTTCTTGTCTCTTGCACTGGAGTTCCTTCTGAAGAGTTGCTGTACTGGCCCTCTCTTTCTCTCCCCCATCAGGATAAAGTTTCTAGTCCCTAAATTTCCATCTATTGCTATTTCAGCCTTTCCAAGTCCAGCTATGATCAGCTTTTCGCTGTCCCAGTTCCAGACCCCCTTCCCTCCTAGCTCACCACCTTTTTCTCTACCACTCCTCCTCCCTGTTCCTCAAAATCCTTTCCTCTCCTGACTTCTCTCCCCCATCAGTGTCAAGTAGTGACATGTGAATCGGCAGAACTGGAGCTCACCAAGTTCTCTGAATTCCATCTTGAGAGCCATTTTAATTCAAGCATTTCCATCAGATAACGAGCTTTTCCCCTTTTTTTGCCTTAAAATCTGTGCTCATTTTCATGCATATTTTTCTGCAAATCTCTTTATTGCTTGTGTGCATCTTGGAAATAAGCACATGTTTCTCCCAGCATATATTTGCCTGCATTTTTCAATGTGTAAGTACCCTCTGCATTTTCGTTTTTGTTTTTAGGTCTGCAAATTGCATTACAAGCCCAGAAATGCAGAGATGGCTTCTCTCTGTGTCCCTTCAGCTGCTTTCCTGTCCTGGTTTCTTAAGAACTTGCTGCTGCTGTTTCCTGTTACGCTAAGCAAAGATTTGTCTCAGCTCAGCATTGCAGAATGTCTCCTAGGTTAACCGAGCAGATGGAGCTGCAATGAGGATAAATGTGGGTTCAGGGAAGCATCTGTACTTCTCCGGAGACCCTGGGGGGAAGTAGGAGAATAACTATGTAATGAAGGAATGCAGCTGGGTCAAGAACCAGGGCATTGGGCAGAGATGGGCTCTGGACTTCAAAACACAAAATGGATCATTTGAGCCCAAGTAAAGATGGTGCTGGAGGGTACAACATGCTGGCGAAAGTGAAAATGAAAATGGAAGAGGCGTACAAGTTAACGTTCCGGTCAAGAAGGGGCAGAGAGTCTGGGGGGTACCGGAAGACTATTCCATGCTCCACAGCCACGATCAATTAGATCTCTCCCTCCAAGAGTGAGGAGAGAGGTTGGTCCTGAAGGGACCCACAAAAGATCCCAAGGCTGCAGAGTGCTGATGTCCATAGCCCGTGTCCCTCACCTGGCCTGTAATCTTAACCAGCCCAAGAAATTTGTTTGTTTATTTATATATGTACTTATATGCCATCTATAATTGCTAAGGCCTTCCTAGATGACTTACAATACATAAAGCATATTAAAGTAAAGCACATTAAAGCCAATTAAAACATAACAGATTGAAACATCTACCAAAGCAATATGAAAAGGGCCACAGCATTCAGGCTAAATGTTAGAAAAATCCCCAAAAGGCATGTCTTTGCCTGGTGCCAACAGGAAAATAAAGATGGCGCCAGGCGAATTTCCCTAGGGAGGGAGTGGATCCTTTGGGCATGGAACCATTTCCTTCTGTTGGTTTCAGTGGGATAGAACTGGTAAGAAGAAATGGAGTATTATTTGGGGGGGGGAGGGGGAAGGGGAGGGGGTAGAAACACCCCGGGTCCCTCACTTCTGTCTGACCCACGTGTGCCAGCTAGGGCTCTGGGGCTGCATCATCAGAGCTTTCTGAGAGATGAATTAGGACCAGCCCTAGACCTTCCTCAAAAAGGCTTGGAGCACCAACCTATTTCTGCCTAAAAGAGAATAGAGTGGGGAGCCTGTGTGCTTCTTTGGGGGCAGAACTCCATAACCCATCTGGCACGGCTGAAGCAGGACCTTCTCTGGTCCCCACCCACCGTGCCCTTGAGGAGCGCCCTCAGCTGAAGACGGTGGCATCCAGAGCCCCGCTCAGCTTTCAGCATCCTTGGCCTGAGGGGGCTGCCCAATTTTGCCTAATGGTAGGGCCGGCCTTGTACTGATCTCATTTTTCCGGCTGGTTGCATCCTGTGCTGAAGGCGCTCTCTCTCTGGAGAGAGAACTACACTTTAATATCGCTGCTGCCACCATCCATACTGCTTTTGCATTAAAATATGTGTCTCACCTTTCCTCAAGTGAAGGCATGTGCATGCATCGTAAAAGAGTAATATAAATATCAGCTATATCATGGAATTTGTATAAACGTGCCTGCTATATTAACTGAAAGAGACTCAAATACATGAAAGACCTGTGTACTGGACTGTGCTTTCCTGCTACAGCAGTCAGTTAATGATAGCTGTCCTTCTGCGCAGCAGTTTTCTCAGCACTCGCTTCGCATTTCTGACTCTGGGTTGTCAGAGACAAGGGGAAAGTACAGCGTGTCGTATGACTTGGCTGTGCATGTGTGAACTGGCTCTTTTTCGGAAGCTCTTGAAGTGGCAGGCAGGTGATCGTTTAACAGACGGAGCATCGAATATATTTATCAGTGAGAAGGTTTTAAGAGATTTGGTCATCGCAGGTAAGACAGGTCTTATAAGCCCCTGGAAATGAGATGTGAGTGAAACCAAGCAAGAAGGTAGAAACAGAGGAGGAGGAATTGCCAGAGGGAAATTGTGGGAGAGGGGAAGATATGTGTGCACACACACAGACAAGGCACGCTGCCAAGATCAATGGAAGGGGGATAGAAAGTTCTGTAAATCCTGCTGGTGGTATTATTGCGTCAGTGAAAGTAATGGGGGCTGTTTGGAGAAGATCAAACGGCTGCTGTTCAGTTGCATCTGCAATTAGAGAATGAAATGTACAATGCAAAGGAAAGCTAATTGGTAATCGGGGCATGCAACGAGTTCCATGAGGTTGAGAATATGAATAATTTTACTCGGGATGCAAATGAAACCCCACTCCCCATCCACCCCCTACACTCCTCAAATAGGGCGAAAACTCCAATTACGCACAATTGCAGTACCGAGATTGCTGCCTCGTTGCACGTGGAAACCACAGCGAAAGAGCTGAATTTTTATTACATTCTGGGCTGCATGCAGATCTGGAGAGCAGGGCCAGATAATAAGCCCAAGTGACAGTAGAAATAATAAGGGGATAAAGTGAGTGGAGGGAATGCTAAGCAGTTGCCAGGCTGGCACGGCTGTTGTCTGGGTCACTTAGCAACTGGCAAATCGTACGATCAAAGTTGAAAAATCAGATACTTAGGAGGAAAAAAGAAGCGGCAGGAATCGACTAGGAAGAACCTGTTTTTGTTTGTTTACCAGGGAGGCGCAGGTGGCTCCTGTTTTTGCGCTCCAAGTTGGCTCTGCCACACATTCTGTGCCACCTGGTTTTGGTCAGAGGATTTCTGATGTTCGCTTTGCAAACGGTACCTGGGCAGGTTGCTGCCGGTTTCCATTCATTTCCTCCACGCATACTTAGAGGTCAGCAAAGAGCAGGCCCACCTTCGTCAAAACCCCCTGTTGAATCAGGATGCACACCCCACATAATAAGTGCACACATGAACATCATTTTGACCATAGCCTTGACGTGAGTTTCCATAGGATAGCATAGTCAAGAGCCTCGTTTCCACGGTCTTGGATCAATGTGTGTTTGTGCTCCTCAACCTTTGCAACCAGTGAAGGGAAAACACTGAAGGTTTCCATTCCTGGTGTGCGTGGACCCACCTGAACAGAGTCTGAAAGTTTTGCTTTAACCAATGGAAAATGGGCAAATAATGACTCGGTCAGTGTTGCTCCGTAAACAGAATTGGGTAATTTAAAACCTGCAAGTCTGGAGAACAATCTGGGTGGGAGAGAATGTTGCAGCCACCCTGAGATTTTCCAGGAAGGTCATGGGAGGAACGCCGCGGTGAAGCTAATTTTGTAGGCATGGCTGGGGTGCCCAGGCTACGCTTGCTCATCGCTCGGCCGCAGTCTCTCCTAGCCTCTTCTTCCCGTTCTTGATCTGCTTGATCCAAGTGACATGTCGCGACTTGAACCATAATGGAGAGATTGGTGCATCAGTTAAACCCAAATCACGAGTTACTTCAAAGACAAACTGAGCGAATGGATAATTTCCCCCTTTTCTTTTACTCTAGGGCAAATGCAGGGCCCCCAATCCATTCAGGGGTCCTAGCATGGTGCATCGGGGGCTGAGTCACTTCCTGCATGGAATGGTCACTGTACAAGTTGTGTAGAGGGAAGACAGTGTGTATCTGCCATATACTGAGTGATCCATTAAAGCAAATGGATGCCTATTTTTCACGCAGAATGTACCCAGCTCTTTCTTCCCTCCAGCTCAGCACTTGGCTTCCGTTTCCATCAAACCATCCAAGTGTTTGTATATTCACTTTTGCGGATCGGGGCCAAAGCATGGGGAGCAGCTTGTGGCCTCAGGAAGTTGGAGCAGGTGTGTACCTGCCCAGTTTAAATTAAGAGTACACAAAGGAGCACACGGAAAGCCTGGTGCAAATGACAGGATCGCTGCTCTGTTTCTTGGAGGATGTGATACTAATGACAGACCTTTTGGCGCTGATTTATTCTCATGCTACTCTCGTGCAGCATAATGCCAGTTCTGTGAATAACTGGAGAACCATCCTAAAGTTAGTTCCCCTTGATTTATTCCTTGAACAGAAATGATTGAAGCTCAGAGGATGGAGGCTTTGCAATGATTGGGAAAGATGCGGTCTCTGATGGGACGTGAAGTGTGTAATTTATTTTTCAGTACGAAACTTTCCCCAGATACTTATCTGGCTCTGAACATGGAACTCAAGTAGGTCCTCATCTGGGCCCCACGCGGCCATTTGAAGGCTCTTGTTGACACCGTTGAATTACAGTGCATGCTCAAAATTCAGCCAAAGGCCCCTGCGTACAGCGAGAGCTCAGGGAAACCTTGCCTGACCTTGAGCTTGTTGGATGGCTTGGACTGCATCTCACACACTCTGCAGCCAGAGTGACCAATGGTCATTCTGGCTGGGGATGATAGCAGTTGTAGTGCAAGGGTGTGGTGCAGAGGTTAGAGTGTTGGACTTGGGGGGACAAGGTTTCAAGGCCTCAGTCTGCCATGAAGAATATAGAACTGTTTAGGGGAAGTACTACCAGATCCAAGCCATCATCAGCAACACCAAGGAAGGTATTGTAGAAAAGAAGTCTCCCTTCAGAAGATGGTAGCCCTGCCCAAATCTTGATCATAAACTTGCAAACCTGTGATTCTAGCAGACAATAAGAGCTGCAAACCAGTGTTTTGAGGAGCATATTGCTACCAACATCAATCAATGAAGAATTCTTGCATATATCAGAAGCAGCTAGGAATTAGAGTTAAAGGAGTACTAAAGGAGATCTCTGAGAAGCTGCTGGGGCTGAACAGATGCTTTCAGGAAGAGAAAACATCTTGAGAGCAACAGACGAAGCTCTCAACCTAGCAAGGTGTAGAAGTTTCATGTGTCAAGCCAGATCACTGCTCTTTTAAAATCCATTCCACTCTTCCTTGGAGGAGTGAGATTTCAGCAAGCATCGGGGTACTTAGACTGGGCTAAAGCCTTTCAGCTGGTCAAAAAGTCTTGGAGCTCTCCGTGGTGCTGAAGGACTTGTTGAGCTGCCTTCTGCATTGTCCTGGATGTTTCTGGCTCTGTGTTCTGTTCCCGGACGAAGCTCCTGCTGCTCAGGTGCCACGCATTTCTAGCCAGATAGCAAACAGCAGCTGTGCGATTCCCATTCTGTTCTGGGATGGGCCGCTGGCTTGAAAGGCTCCCCTCTTTCAAGTTAGCCTTGGCTGGTGAATCTGGACTTGAACCCATTGCCATATGGACGAAAGCTTTGCTTCTTCTCTTCATTGCAAAGCCATCTGCTGCTCTCCTCACACTCATCTGCTTGTGGCTTGTTTTCTTTTATGGCAACACTCACCAAAACTGCTCTGTTTATCTGATTTTGGAACCCAGGCATCCATCCATCCATCATTAGGACATGCCAGCTCCCAGAGCCCATGGAAAGAAACTCAGAATAAAATTCTGGGACCAGGAGGGGTTTCCTCTTGTACAAGACCACTGTTATAAATGATACCTCACCTTTGGACTTGGGGATTGGGGTCGGGGAGATGGGTTTGCATTTTAATTCAAACTGACTCAATCCAGGAACTGGAATGCAGCAATGTTTGGGAGTTGCACCTCTCCAAATTCTGCAATGCAGTTCTTTGTTCAAAAAAGAAAAAGAAACAAAACATATACCAGGGTAAATAGCAAGCAAAAATGCACATATTAATAGAAATTGCTTGCAAAATTGCACACAGATTTTGGTACATGTGAATATGCACGCAGAAATGTGCATAAATGTTTGTGCGGACTTAGTAATAAATTTGCAAGGGATTTTGGAGCTGATTCGTGCTGCAAAAAATGGGGATGTTATAGGAAATGGGACAGCGGGTTCTTCTTTCTCTACTGGGGACCTTGCCAAATGCAAGCACTCTAGACCTGGAGATAGCGATGACGTGCTAGACATGAAGAACACAAACGGTGGTGAACCCCCATGGAGCTTCTTCCTGCTAGGAAGTACAGTCACTGCAACAATTATTTCTGAGTGGAAGACCCTGGTGTAAGTATCAGGGTCAGGCCTTTGCTTATGGTGAAGGTCTGTGCGGAGCACTGAGCGATGGAGCAGGCATGGCCCCTTCAGGTCCTGGAATGAACTGAGTGGAGCAGGCTTAGCCTGGTAGCCTTGGTCTAAATTAGGAGATGATTGAACGGGAACAAGCAGCAAGCCTGTGAAAGACTGGTCTTTGTATTTGCAGTTATTCCCCATGCTGTAGTATTAGCAGTCCGGGAACTTAAGCAAATGTTGTTTTCACATTCCTCTGATTAGGAGCAATGCTCAGAGCGCTACCTGGCTCTCTTGGGCCAGGTATGGGAAAGCCTGTGGGCAGCTTGATTCACATTCACTTGCGACTCCTGGGCTGCTCTTGATGACGGACGGATGCCGTTGAGGTATTTGGCAGTAGTACATTCTGCTTCTGTCGAAGCACTGCTTGCCTTCTGGAATGCAGAATTGTGTCTGCTCCTTTTCAGTGCAGCCTGTAATACTGTAGTATTCTGTATCTAATCCTGTAGATGGGGGATACCGGCTGGGGATGCTGGGAGTCCTAGCACAGCACACCCGGAGGGCACCATGTTGGGAAAGGATTAGTAGGGTAAGATAAAAGTGCATTTTAATGGCATTGGTTCTTGCTGCTGTGCTATTTTTCTCCCTCCTTTTGCTGTTCTGGTGTGGATGGGAGGAGAGTTCAGCCGGGTGCTTGTAATGTCACTTCTGCAAATATTTTTCCCTGCAGGCTGGAGAACTTGTTAAGATGGCCTTGGGTTCATTTGGGGGGCAGAAAAAGCAACCCAAACACCCCAAGGGCTGCCTGACAAAGGGGCATGAGGGATAGGAGGGGGACATATTGCCTTACATCTGGAAGCAGCCAAATAAGTTTTCTGGTCACCCAAGTTCCTTGTGCGTCAAAAGATTGGTATGTACTCCGGTTGTTGCTTAATGCTTGATTAGGTTTCTTCTCGACTGTGGCTGATGAGGGTGGGCTGGCCCTCTTCAAGAAAATATTGAGGGCCCAAAGAGATGATGAATGGACGAGCTGTGGAGCTTCTGTGCTAGAAGTAGCCAGCTGTGAAAGGAGATGATGGAAGAATCCGCGCCCCGCGAGTAGCAAGGCTATTCCCTACGGGAAGGGAACCTTTGCAAGATCCAGTGCCAGAGTGGCAGCATTTGTCCTGCTGTCACCAGAAGACACGTCGGGAGCAGTCTGGCGACGCTGCCAGTTTTGTAAATATTTTTCTGTTAGCAGAAATGTTGTGGAGATGGAGTGTTCCACTCCCAGTGTTGTGTAGCTTTAGACAAAGGCGCTGCATCTTTCATCTTCTCACTGACAAAACGAAGGGATAATTTGACTCCTTGCTCTGTGTCAAGCAGATCTCTCCCTTTCACTCCCCTCTCCCCCCGCATCCTTCCTCCTTTTATAAAAGTACACAAATGGGCATATAGCCAATACATAAATGCATAAAATTAAGCAGGTGCCTGTGCACGAATTTGCCCTCACATCTTATGGCTACCCCCATGGGACCATTTATTGCCTGGCACCAAAACTGCAGTTGGCACTGAAATGGAGAGGACATTAGCCGCTGGCATCCCTTGTGTCCTAAGTAGGATGCTAAGACTATACATCTTCACGTAAGCTTCCCCATAATGCAGGAAAGGCTACGAATTGATCACAGCTGCTCATTCTTGCTGGAAACTTTCCATTTGGCTTACTGGAAAGCCGGATTTTCAAGGCCACACGCTAGAAGAAATGTCTGTTCCGGTGCTCAAAAGCACACGAGGCGCTTGCCATAATGGGCAGTCATTTGTCACACGGTGTGGCTTCTTTTCTTTCCCGGCTTCAGTGAGCCAACTGCTGGCCACTGTCCGTCACCTGTTTCAGGGCAGTGGCAGGAAAAGTCACTGAGCAGTGAAAAGAGAGGAGAAAGGCATTTTTCAGATTAGGGTTTGAGTTGATAAAATCCAGGTCCTTGTGAATTTCCAGGAGACTTGCGACAAGCCTGGAAGGGGCAGACCCAGCGACCAGTCAGCAAGAACACACTCAGTGATGCCTCTGTGTTCAGTGTAATCTACACAGATTCTGTCTGCAGGATTGCAGTTCAGGGTAAGCCCCGTGTTATGCCTAGGATTAGTAAAACCCGGGTCCCTGGGCAGACACAGAGGCCTGGAAAAAGCCTCAGCCAGGCAGAAGGAGTGAGCAGTCCACAAGGACAGCCGGAATAATTCTTTAGGTGTGCTATCTGAATCCGGTGGGATTCAGATTCGGGTTAGGGTTTGGTTCAAGTTAGGGTTAGTGTTAGTGAAACCTGTGTTTGCCTGCATTTCCAGAATCCTGGAAATAGGCTCGGTTGGAAAGAAAAGGTGAACGATCAACAAGAATACCCCAAGTGCTGCCCTTGTACATGTTGTTGGAATGCACAGGGATGATGCGATGTGTCCAAGTTTGGGAACTGCTTCAGGTTAGGGCTAGGCTTATGAAAGCTTGGCTTTGTCTGCTTCCCCAGAGGCCTGGAATTAACCTAGATTGGACAGACAAAGTGGCAGGCCTGCAAGGCCATTTTGTGGCTTGCCGCCTGAAAGCATGAGCCTAGATTTGGGAGACAGAATGAGCTGGCAAGTCTAAGATCTACATGGAGCGCGATTTGAGCTTCATGTTACAATTAGAGTTAAGCTTTGGCTTAGACTCACAGTTAATCAAGCATGGGACCCTGTGCGAGTCAAGGGCTCCGGGTCAAGCCTAGAATTGGTAAACAAAGTGAGTAATGAAGCAAGAGACTTTGTTTCCTCTGTATCTGCACAGAGAAGCTTAAATTCCTGTTTAACACACTATCTGGCAACATTTCTCTCTCTCTCTCTCTCTCTCTCTCTCTCTCTCTCTCTCTCACACACACACACACACACACACACACACACACACCCCTCTTTTTTTCTTCCAGTGCTGAGAAAGAAGACAATGATGGCATAGTGTTCTGTAAAATAGCTTTTCCCAAGCTTGTGCCTTCCAGCTGTGTTAGACCCCACCCCAAATGGTCCCCTCTAGATGACCTTGCCCACTGGGCTATTTGGGAGATGCAAGTCTCATGTGTCTGGAGGATGCCAAGTTGGGGAATGCTGTATTAGACTCCGTTGGCTATAATATTGTCGAAAGCTAAGGTAGACAAATAGCCCTGGATACAGAAGCAGAATCAAGACCAGAGTCCAGTGTGGCGAGTGACTTCTCCTCAGCCTTTGCTGGGTCTTGTGGGGTGTGCTCAACAGGTTGTGTTCTGCTTCTGTTTTGCAGATAACGTTTTTCATGCTGCTGTCAGCCGTCTGCGTGATGCTGAACTTGGCCGGTTCCATTCTCTCCTGTCAGAATGCTCAGCTGGTGAACTCCTTGGAAGGGTGTCAGCTGGTGAGTACCGCAACATACATGCTTTAAAATCATCATCAGTTCAATTTTAAACAGATATGACCAAAAAGAGGAACTCCAAGAATCAATGCAGAATTCCAATCTTAAAGGCTGTTTTTAATATTTATTTCCAAACCCTTTTCTTAAGGGTTTAGGCTTATGCCTTGGGTTGACCAAAAAGGGGAATTGGATTCATCAGAACTTAAAGGATCTCTTGCATACTTGTGATCTAAAGATCAGGGTTTTGTGGAGTTCTGTCTCTAAGGTAGACTGTGATTTGCACCATTTTAGAACGGTTAATACAGTTGGCAGAAATAAGTAATCCGAATGGGATGGTGTAATGTGGTGTCCTGCAACTGCAGGGGGTTGAACTCAATGGCCTGCATGGCCCCTTCCAACCCTACTGTTCTATGATTCTAAGTACCTTCCAGCCATGTGGTTCTAGCACGATCTCTGCAGAATGAGGCAGTTGAATGTTCACTCTCTTGGTGGATTCCCAAGGAGAAGAATTCCTCTTGTTCCTCATTATGCCCTTATGCATTAATTGCGAGTACCCTGGGGGCTTCCTAGGGAAGCCTGTGTGTGTGTGCCATTACTCAGCCAATAGGAGCAGAGCACGTGATGATGCATGTGTTGCTAGGGAAATGTGGGTAGTTGAGATCAGCCATCCGTATGGCTGTCCTTTCATGGGACTCTATAGCTGTTCTTCACCATCAAAGATAAACTGCAATTCCCAGGTCCAGACATCACAAGAAGCCATGGTGAAGCATGGGAACCTTGCAACAGGCCATGGCATCCCTCCAGGGTTTCAGGAAGCCCAGCGTACCGTGCTGAAATGCTGGGTTCTGATGACTGGGTTCATGATAGACCAACAGGGGTAAAAAATTACCAGGATTTCTTGTGCTGTGCCAACCTGGCCAGTAAGTACAAGTATCGAAGTTCATTTTCCGGGCCAAGCTATTACAAATTTCAGCAACTTCCCTGGCGGCAAGGGCATCAAGTGTAGCTGCAAGCTAAATTTCACATTTTGATGTGAATAGCCCTCCAGTGCCAAGGCTGCAGGCTTTGGGGAGTTCAGATGAGTTTATTGCCCAACTTTGAAATGGAACCTTTGTTTAATTGGAAAGGGAATGGTGAGGAAGTGAACTCTTTATCATTCCCATGGCAAATGAGTTCCTCAGTCATGGGTGAAAACATGCAAAAGCTTTAAAAGATGTAACAAACATGATTACAGTTTAATCAGGGGTCTTCTTGGTCTTTAAATTTAATGAGGTGTATAAATCGGTAAGATGATAGCATCGGAAATGCAGTTCAACAGGGGAAAATTTGAGGAGAAGAAACGCTGGGGAAATTGCAACATAAATCAAGCTGATTGTGTTAGGGGTTCTTTTCTCATCCCAAAGTGGTAAAAATTACTTTTGGAGGATAGTTTTATTGATTCAGGCTTAAATATGGCAACTCTAAATATAATTAATACCTTCTTGTAGTCACAAAAGAGAAATTAGGATTATTAAGCCCTAGGAAATGTTAGTCCATTTGTGCTGTGAAATCTGGTTATACCTTACTCTTTTTCCCTATTTATACTTTTAATTAAATGTTGACTCTCTTATAGCACTTCTCTCTTCCACTGGTCTGTTTTCCTTTGTGGCAAGTTAGATATTTGTTCTCCTGCAGAGCAGTGGCTGGCCAAGAAGGGGACTTTATGAGGCTCAGTTAGATGCATGTCATTCATTAATGGCAATCAGGCTCCATCTTTTAGGACCTTCCAATGGCGTGAATGCATCTGGCATTAATCTGAAACTGGAGACAGAAGCTCAGCATAATATGCCTCTCCACATTTCATATTTCAATCAGGCAATTTGTGCACAGCTCTGTGCGTGCCTCCCTTTAAAACTGGATCCAAGATATAAAGGGAAATGTTCCCCTCTCCGTACTTATATGCAACTTTGCAAAGGTGATAATTTAAAGCTTGCTTGATCCCCAATGCTTCAGAAAAATTTGTAAAAATGTCAAAGTAGCCAGCTAAAATCAAGCAAAGGTGACAAATATTGTTAGCCACTTAGAGAGTCCTGCCAGGGTTCTGAGCAGCATATAAATTTGAAAATAAATGAATACAATAAAGGTGGCACATTCCAAATGAGTGAGTCAGTGAGACGTTCAGAAATATTTCATTTTATTTCTGCTGCTCTTAGAATGCACCACTTTGGGGCATGCAGCTGGGAAAGGACGAGATTCTAGGTGCTTCAAACAAAAAGAGATTATGAAGAGTGCAAAAGGATCTCTTCCAACTGGGCAAATGGGCACCAAAATTGCAAATGTAGTTCAATGTAAGGAAGTGGTATGTCTGGGAGCAAAACAACCCCGAGTTAACTTTTACTCCGATGGGATCTCAGCTGGCGGTGACTGACCAACTAAGATATTTTGGAGTAGGCATCTTGATGAAAATGTCAACCCGCTGCCCAGCTACTGTGAAAAAAGACAGCTTCCACGTCGGGCGTATTTAGGGATGGAATTGAAAACAAAACTTCAAATGATTCTGCACTCTTTGTACAATGTGGACCGCACAGTGTGTTGCCACACCTATGAAAGGGCATTGTAGAGTTGCAAAAAGGGCAGCGAAGGGCAAATCGAAGGATCCAGGACACTGGCAGAAGTCTCTGTGAGAAAAGGATGCCCCGTCCGGGATTGCTTTGCCTAGAGAAAGGGCAAGGGCAGGCAGGCATAATGGAGGTGCACAAAGGCATTGGTCCCCCCCCCCCTTCCACGGGGCCAGAACGCCAGGGGGCCAGGATGCCAGCAGCCACAAAGCTGCTGGGTGGATATTTAGGATGCAGGGAATGAAGCATGGGATGCACTTCCACAAGGCGGCCCCCAACCTGGGTGGCTTTGCAAGGGAACTGGGCGAATTCCTGGAAGGCGGGCGACCAGTGGCGAGAGAGCCAGGCGCTCCCAGTGTTGGAGGCAGTTGTTGGGGAGCATGGGCCGGGCCTGTGGCGACACTCGTGTTTTGCTTGTGCCCTTTCCACGGGAGCATTTCGTTGGCTGCAGCAGGGTCAAAATGCTGTATGAGACGAACTCTTCTGCAGCTCTTCTGGTACAGGCCAGAAAGAGTCGCACAGTTTCCAGAGGCTTCCAAGTCATGGTCATTCTGCTCTTGCCGATCTTCGTGTTCGTATGTTGAATCACACCGGAGGTCCTTTTCAGACCGAGACACCTGCCTCTGTCAAGGTGCGAGATATTGGTGCTCTCTGTATGCCACACAATTTGGTGTTGGAAGCAGGTATATTTCTCTCCCTGCATCTTTTCTTTCTGTCAACCCTGCCTCCTTGTTAATTAACCGGGCAGATGGGCAGTGCTTGTAAATGCAACGCCATTTCATTCTCTGCTTAAACACCGAAATAGAATTTTGCTCAAGAAAAAAATGACCTGCTTAAAGAACGGTGGAAGGATCCAAATTTGCAAAGAAGGATGCGTGGTGGACTCTCATTGATCAGGGGGCCCAGAGACCTTGGGCTTGCATATCTGGATATCCCAGGGCCATGGTTTGGGCTGTATGACAGCAGCCTTTCCCAGTTGAGACCTTCCATATGTGTTGGATGACACTTTCCATCCTGGCTAGTGGCACGCTAGCTGAGGATCATGGGCCCTGCAGTTCTCCCAAGCTTGGGAAGGGCTTCCCAAACAACATAGCTTACTTGAATGGAACGGCACTGGAGCTTGGCTACTGGGAATTGGAGGCACCACCTCCTGGGCATCATCACCCTGATGGGCCGTGCCAGATTCTACAGATTTGCAGAGGTGGGTGGAGAGAGCCTTTGGGAAGCAGTTTGGGTGGGAGAGGAGAGCTGAGTCCTTCACTGCTTCTCCACAGTTGGTCTTCTCCTGGTGGGGGCTGCTTTTGATTGCAGGGGCCCTCTTGGAGAAAATGGCTGGGGATAAGAGGAGACTCCGAGGGGATCTGTTGGCGACAAGCAGGTGTGTGAGGGGGTGTCACACGGAGGTGGGAAGAGACCTGTTCTCCCCTGCAGAGGAAGGCAGGACGCGCTCCAACGGAGCAAAGCTCAGGGAGCCAAGGCTCCGTTTAGGTGCCAGGAAGGACTTCCTGACAATGAGGACCCTGAGGGTGTGGAATGGGCTCCCACGAGGGGTCGTTGAGGCCCCATTGGTGCGAGTGTTCAAGGATAAGCTGGACATGCACATGGTGGGCATGTCATGAGCGGAGCCGGCTGGTGCCGGAGGTCAGACTAGATGGCCTGGGAGGCCCCTTCTGACTCGCTCTGTGGGCAGGGGAAACATCCAGCTTGCCCAGCACAGGTAATTAACCTTTCTCTTGCTATTGCCATGCCAATGAAAATTATCTGCAATTAACCCCAGCAGAGCCGTTTCCATTTACTGCAGCTATTCCCAAATGCTCTGTTTTAATCAACAGCCGCCAATCACCCAGCCTTTGAAAAGCCCCAGTCCTTTAAAAGAAGATGTCCAGGTTTGTGGCCACCACACTGTATGGCAGAAGTAAATTATAGTGCTATTTCCGATACAGATTTACGTGTCTTAAGGCAAGGATAGCTAAAGGACGCCTCTTCCCAGACCAATCTGCCCATCAGAATTAGTCATCAGCTAAGGGTTGCAGTGAATCTGTTCTGCTCACATTCCGTGGTTTGTCTTTCATGGTTTTCAGTTTTTATTCTGTCACCTGATGGAATATCACATTTTTCTCTGCTCCCTAAAGCATATTTCCAAAAGTGTGCAGATTCCCCCACCAAAGTACATTTCCAGTGTTATGTTTTGTCCTGTGTTTTTATATTTTTCAGTGGCTAAATTTGTGTAGAATTCTGGGAAAAAGCCTTAACAATTCTAGAATTCTACAAAAATTATTCCATAAACCCGAGCAAGCTAATTTGCTATAGAATTTGCAACTTGGATTCACAGAAATCCAAACTCATTTGAATCCCCACACAGGACTGGGTTTTTTTTCCAGTGGTCACAACTTTCCCAAAGTCTCTGCCTTTAATGTGTTTTAAGTGGACGTCCGAGGCAGTTTTATCCTGCCAAGCTTTTGATGGATTTTAAACAGTTCTTCATCCATTCCACACCAATTTGCAGGTACCGGTTTCAACATATGCAGGCTACCACAGAATGCAATATATTAGTTTTAAGCCACTGGGGAAATGAGCATTCTGGAGAAGGGCGAAAACCTTTCTCCCTTCACACCCCTCGTGATTTCATAAAGTGCCGTCAAGTCGCTTTCCCACATCTGCAGAACATCTTTTGCATGTCTTGACAATCAAACTGCTGCCACGCCGTGTCAGTCAATCTTGTGGAACAAACGGTGATGGTTTATTCCTGCCTGCCAGTTCAACAGGATCCTCTGTGCTGCTAATGATATATATTTCTTATTGGCTTTGCAGAGTGATTCTAAGAAAGACAGCACTTGAGCTGCCTTATTAAAGAATATTTTCTTCGTGTTGGCGCTTCAGCTCACAGGTGTGATTTCTGCAAACATAACAACTAGAAACCCCACTTAAATGGGCTCTGTGGCTTGTTAATACCTGTTTTCATGAGCGCTGAATGGCAAGCTATAAATAAGTAGTCATTTTTCTCCTTGCAAGCTCTGGCAAGATCAGTCCGAAGCACCCATGCAAGGTTGAGAGCATACTAGTACATTTTTCCCAAAAAAAAGGTCAGTGCCCTCTCTTTACCTCCTCAGAACAGTGAAATCCCATGTGGTTGCCATGTCCTTACCTTCAAAACCATTCTGCGGCTCTGCTTCTCCATCCCTCCGCTCTTATATCCCCAAGAGCCTGATCTCTCCTCCACCAGGTTCACCACTGTCCATGGCCATAAGCTCTCCCGCAACACTGCCCTAAGTTTTCCTGATTTTCCTTTGCTGGCCTCTGCTTAGAACTGAAGACTGGTGTGGTCTTAGCTCTCTGACATCCTTCAAAACACCCTTCAAAGCCTTCACAACGCTGCGGACCCCAAACTTTCTTCCCTGTTGTTGTACCTATAACTCATCACCTGTAGCTGAAACAATTGCACGTTTTCTCCCTCTGGACTTGCACCCTCCCCGTTCCGGTCTGTTCCGTTCCTTTCCTTGTGTCTCATCTCCTCTTGTTTTGAAGAGCAGCGTCCCAAGGGTACTGACCTGTCCTCGTGTCCTTTGCAAAAGGCCAACACGCAGCTGGTAGTAGAGAATCATATTATAATAAAAAGAGTAACGACAAGAACAACAACAGTGAACTATTACCTTTTTATTAAATACACCCTGGAGAGTTTTCGGCTGAACTTGCTTTAGTTCTTTGGGAGTTAAATAAGGACAGAGAAAGAGAAATGCTTCTGTGAAGCTTGTACAGCAAAGATGCAGGGAGAAACGAGCCATCCTATCCTGCTCCGGAACCCATCTCAAGATTGTCACATTAAAAAACATCAAGGAATTAGCATAGATAAAGGCCATTTTCATTAAAACGGGTACGAGGTGGGAATGTTGCATTAGAGTTGGGTATTTATATAAACAGCATCTCCATACACACATACAAATTCAGTCTCAGCATAAATACGCAACAAAAGAAGAGAGTTCGGAGGTCCATATGCTGGTAGGAGATAAAACTCAGCTGCGTCACCACGAGCCGTCTCACTGTGCACACAATTATGCTCTCACTAAAGGTTTCGGGGTACATGACTGACAGGGGAAAGGCATGGGGAAGGCTGTGATCTTTGCCTGTCTGTGAAGAAAAGCCTAGCATTTATCTGCTGGGAGGAAGATTCAGAATATATTTCTTCGGCATCTCTGAAGGCTGCGTCTGCACATTTCGGAAATCAGAGACACAAACAGAGAAAGTATGTAGAGCGGGCACACACCTCTGGATGGCTCAGTGTATCAAACTGCCACTGGTCTTTTCGGAGCCCCTAACCCAATATTATAAACCGGAGGATCTGTTGAATGGCACGTGGTTGGAATAAATGCTGTCCTCTTTTGCTTTGTCTCTCCTGCCCTCAGCTCACAGTTCACCTCACCCCTTTGATACTTGAGAACTTTTCCATAGCTGCTGCGTGCAAAAATCAGGGTTTGGGGGAATATTAGGCTCGTATTATTTATGAGTCTTTTTGTGTTCCTCGTCTCATCTAAATTTTTGTCTGAAATTATTTCCATCTCTCTCTCTCTCCCCACCATCTCTGATTTATGAGCAGCTCAGTGGGAGAAGATGAGCCCAGCCAAATTAATTTGCAAATGAGTTTTAGTTTACTGTGTGACTTAATCTTCAAATTATGTTTTTCCCTTTATTCTGTGAAGGATGGACATTCTGGGCAAGTTAATATCCCTTTGACAGTCGACATGATTCATTCCTTTGATACCACACATTAAAGGTCGTTCTTGGAGCAATTGACTTTCAATTTCCAAGATAACATGGCAATAGTGATGAATAATATCTATTTCTTCGACACATTCAAGTTGTAGCCATAGAGTTTTGTCCTCTTTATCATTGCAGTGTGTGTGTGTGTGTGTGTGTGTGGAGAGGACATTTCAGAATCTGTGTTGTTTGATATGAATAGTTTAATACTATCCTGTTAGGAGGTCCGCTCACATCCATTTTGGCTTTTATGTGTCTGTTACAAACCACAAAGTCCATTTGTGCTTTGCTGGCCATCCCGCTGTCATCAAAGAATCCAAGACATGAAAGAAACTTCCCAAATATTTTCTTAGATTTTTTCCTTTCCCTTTCTCATCTCTTTTGTTTGCCATGCCTTTTAAGTTATGAAGGATGACTTCTTAAAATCTGCACCTCAAAATGTTGTTGTTTTCCAGTGGTAAAATCAATTTCCTGGCTGTGGAGAGGCAGAACTGAGCTTCTTTGGTGGGGTTTGGTTCAACTGATGAAGTGCTCTGCTTCCTGTGTCTAAATCATTCTCGTCGTATGTCTAGGAGGCATATTTTTGCACAAATTGCCTGCCCACGGTGAGGCTGCCTGGATGGCCATTTGTGCCGGAGATGCGGGAACTTTCTTCTGCAGAATGGTGACTGTTAAGCTTTTGGGACTGGCGAGCCATTGTAAGGATCGGGTCCCAAGCAGCTGTGTCTCTTGGTTCTGTTTATATTCCACTTTTTGCGCTGCCAGAGTGGTGAGTCTGATGTTCCTGGATTCTGGAGGAGTTTCCTGCCCTCCCAGATGGCCCAAAAGCAGGCCCACAATCTAAATCATGTGTCTTCACAACCCAAATTATTAAGCCAAATTATATGGGTTTCAGTCGGGATCCAAGTTGGGCTTTTGGGGTCAACTGATGGATGCCCAGTGACCTGGCACAGCAGTCCACAGGGAACCCTTGGGGAACAGCACACAGAGTGCCCGGCTTGCATTATGAACCTGCCAGGATTGTGGGAGTGAAAGATGCCCAATTTGTCAAAAACCTTTTATACTCCTGGCCCAGCCATGGGGCACATGCAAAGTTGTTTTCTTATTTTTATTCTTAAAGTAGCACTGGCCTTTTCCACCCCCGAAGGTTGCTTTGTTCTCAAAGCCATTTAGCATCTGGGAAACAGAAGGAGATTCCGTTGTGTTTCTTCAGTCTTGATGTTGCTATGATTTCAATGGGTCTAAAATGCAAAATTATATACATTGGGAGCATTTCTTCTTTGTGGGGCAAGCTGGGCTTTTTGTGGGGGGTTGTTTCTGGGTTTTGGTTTTGCTTCAACATGTATCAGGAATGCAAAAGCAGTTGTAAAGGCTGGGAAGGGAAGGGAAGGGAAGGGAAGGGAAGGGAAGGGAAGGGAAGGGGAAAGATATGGGGAGGAGAGGAGAGGAGAGGAGGGGAGGGGAAAAAGGGGAAAGGGGAGGGAAGGGAAGATGTGCTTCACAACTGAAATAACATGCACCTCTAAAGCCCCTTGCCCCATAAAACCACCAAGTCCAGAGCCTAAAATTATGTTGTTTCACTGCAGGGAATCCTACCATTTCCACGTAATTGCATGCCCCTAAAACGTAAAGCATAGAGGGAGGCATCTTATTTAGTAGGACTGGTTATTTCTACCCCCTCTCCCCTTCCCCTGCCCTCAGTTGATAATTGCCAGATACTTATTCATTAAAACTAATGGTGCCCCTCTGCAGGAAAGGGGGGTGATTTTATAGGCAAAACGATTTTGTGGGGGACAAGTCAGGTGTCGTGCTGGACCCACGTACCACAGTCGGCCAGACCCGGAGCTAAAAATAGAGCTGAGGATGCCATCACTTTCTTCTCTGCCTGTAGCCACAGATCCGTACACGGCCTGGAGGGCACCCTGGGCTGTTAGTGAGCAAACAGGGAACGTGTCGAAGGAACGCCTTGAAAGTCTGCCGAGGTTTCACTTGCTTATTTATTCGTGCATCTATTTGCTTAGCTGCTCTTCGGTTTCCTGGGAAGGCTTTCATCCGTCACCGAAAGCTGTCGCCAGCGTCACGACAACGTTGGCAAGCTGCACTTCCCCCAGAGCAGCCGCCCCCTGCGCTTCCTAATTATAAAGACGGGTTTGCAAGCAAGAGCTCACACCTGAACAAAATGGGGTTTGGCTCCTTTTGTGGGGAGAGGGGATTTGAAGAAGATAAAACTGTCCCCAAATTATATCCAGCCTCTTCAAATCCCTTCAGGGTTTAAATGGGAAGGGCAGGCCCCTTTGCTTTTGACGTTGGATCCTTGCACAGAGGTAGTAGAATGTGGGAAGGTGATCCGGGTTTTCTGGGACAGGTCAGAGGTCATGGCAGCTTCCCTCAACCTGGTCGCTTCCAGGTCAGTGAGATCCCAATTTCCTTCTTTTCCCAGCACATCTGGAGGCATCCAAATGGGGAAATCTGGAAGAGCTGAATCGTTCCAGTTTTGTCAGACAGCCGTGAGGTTCGTTTGGGGCTGCAGCCATCTCTTGACCATAAACGCTGCAGATAAATAAGGTTTGTGCATTCACGGGATGTGGCCCCTCCCTTGGACATGGATCATGGCAGTTTTCTCATTGCGCCAGACAGTCAGTGCGCCTGTGGCCTCTGGCCTGAATTTGGGCAGGGAAGCCAACGGGAGTAGAGGCTTGCTTCTGTGTCTCCAGAGGAGCGGAAGAACACCTTCCCGAAACTCAGGACCAGTGAGGACCAGTGTACCCTGTTTATGTGCCGACTTGTATGCATGGAAGAGCTGTAGGAACCATTGCTATTACTGGAATGGAATGGGAGAGAGTTGGAAGGAGCCTGTAAGCCCCTTGACTCCAGTCCCCTGCTCGGCTCCAACTCGCGGTCACCCATCCAGCTAGAGGCCCGCACCTTTCCAGCTTAGCAAAGGTGACTCGACATGCTGTCTCAATTTTTTTGTGGGCTTCCACAGGTCACTGCCCAGGGTCAACTTCAAGCCCTCCTACACCTTTTTATTAGGGTTCTTTACCTTTGACCTGACTTGTACGGGGTAGCCCAGCAAAACAGAGGGTGTGTTTTGATGGCCCTTCAAACAGAGGGCCGTTGTCTGTAAATTAGGGCATGAGGGCACCCCAAGATGGAGGGAATCTTGTACCAACTGTGGCTTTGTCCCATCTCTTCTCCCCACAGTTCTCTTTAGAATGACTCTGTCACCAAGGAGCATAATTATGAGGGGGGCAGCATATGGAGCGGGGCAGAAAGATGGCAGCCCCTGGAAAGCTCCTCGGCCTTTGCCTGCAAGTGGGGGCCAGGCTTGAGCTAGGCTCTGTTCTCAGCTTATCAACTTGTCCCCTGCCATCTGGACCTCCCCAGCCATGAAAAGTGCCCCCCACAATCTGCTTGTGTGCAGATTACATCTTTTTAAAACTGCCAAGTGAAAAACCTGATAAAAACATCCCAGCCTCATCCCTTCTGTGTGCTTCCTAAAATAGAAGTACGGAAATAAAACAAGCCAAGCCAATAAGCCAAATCTCATTTTGTTGTTCATAAATGCTAGCAAGAGCAGTGGTCTCAATGCACAAATCAAATAAGCACTCATCTTCACTTGACATATTTCTGTCAGGTTTATTCATTTTTATGGGAGGGATTGAAGGGAGGAGTCGTTCCTGAAGAACGGCTAAATATTTCCAAAGGGTTTGCGGTGGCTGCTCTCTTGAAACACATATGTGTGTTTTCAGATGCTAAGTGAAAATCTTCGTGATGATAGATTAGAATGCAAAAGCCGGTTTTAGAACTAGGGAGTTTTAAGGCGTGGGATCCATTTTATGTTCATTTTAGCCCAGAAATATGGCTAACAAGAGGTTTCCTGGAAGGTTGTGGCGATTCATCCTGCTGTGCACCTGAGAATTCTCAAGTCTTGTTGTGTGCGGAGGATTTGAATATACAGACTGCTTTCCACCGCTCATGTTGCAACTCAGTGATGGCCATTGTGGCATCATTCCATGGTGGAACGGCCATTGCGTGGTCTTGTAGTGCCGATTGTGAAAATTTAACTGTGTTGGTAGCATGCATTTATTTCTCCTCTGCTTCCAGAGGGGGAAGCTATCAATGGGTGCGAGTCCTGATAGGGATCGAGTGTTAGTCCTGTTGTGTTGCAGTCCCACTCATTCCATGGAACTATGCTAAGTAAGACTGCCATATACAGCAAGTCCTCCAGTATCCGAGGCACAACAGCTCTGAATGCAGTTGCTGGGGAACATGGGTAATATGGCATTAAATGCCAGTTGCTGGGAGCAGAACCAAGGAAGGATGCTTGCTTGTTGGCCTGCTAGAGGCATCGGGGTGACCAGCTGCTGGACTACATAGACAAGAGGTGGGGAGCCCAAAGTCTTTGCCCAAGGGCTGGACGACGACTGTGGGCAACTCTCCTGTAGACCTTGGCCCACCTTGTCCGTCCACTTGGTCCATGTCCATCTACCTTTTCTCTGGTCCCTCCCGTATTTGGTTCCATCTCCAACCCCAAAAGAAAAGA
Organism: Varanus komodoensis; assembly: GCF_004798865.1. Taxonomy (NCBI): domain Eukaryota; kingdom Metazoa; phylum Chordata; class Lepidosauria; order Squamata; family Varanidae; genus Varanus; species Varanus komodoensis. The sequence continues at coordinate 1,517,356 of NW_025335817.1, forward strand.
CCATGGTGGCTGCTCAAAACTTGCTGCAAAGAGGGATTGCATGACTCACAATGAGGCTGGAAGGAAAGACCGATTTTGCATTAGACGTCCCTTTGCTAATTTATTTGTCTAATGACCACGATTTAAATAGGAAGGTGCTACATCCCATCTTAGTGCACAAGACTCTGGTGGATGATTGTGCATACACTGGCCTTCAGTCCACCATCAGATGCTGCTGGTGGGCAAACACATGCATCTTCTCATGAGCTTTAAATCAGAAATGCACAGCACAGCCGCCAAAGAAACCCTTCAAGCAGAGGATGGTTCTCTGTAGAAAGGATGCATGATCTCCCTGGAGAGGCAGGCCTCGGGGTCTGAAGCAGCAGGGCTCTTCTTCACGCCTCGAAAAATTTATTTTAGAACTTTACACATTATCTGTCCAGTTAACAGCATGATCTTGGATGAGTTGCGCTTTTTTGCTTTGTGGGCCCAACAAGGCTGTGAAAACTTTGACCCATCCGCAAAATCTAATGCGTTTTCACTCCCTCTTTCCCCTTTTACCCCTCCCTCTCTCCCTCCCTCCCTCTTTTACTTTCTCAGATCAAATTTGACAGCGACAGCGTCTGCGTCTGCTGTGAGCTACAACATCAGACCTCTGGCTGCAGCCTTGGTGAAATGCTGAAACTCAACCCTCTACAAGGATGCAACGTGGTCAGGCTGACCCTAAAGGTACCTTTCTTTCCCTGACATGCATGCCACATGCAAGACTGTTCTCTCTACAGCCCGATATCCAAAGCACTCTGGGCAGTGTCCAGCAATTGACAGAATACAACCTAAAATAGAAACTACAGGGAAAGCATTACAAGTCCGAAAGACAATTTTGCAAAGGAGTTGGCCAGTAAGGCACGTGATTGTCCAGTTAAGAGTTGTAGCTTCTCAGGATGCAACTCTGTGTAGGTACGCTGCAGTCTGGGTCAAGTTCTCCTCAACGTGAGCATACTCCCTGGCAAGTACGTAGCCGTGTTTACCCATAAACTCCACCAATAATCCAAGACACACTGCCAGGGAAACCCAAATAGGAACCTGCACAAAGAGAAGCTTGTGTGTTTCTTAAAGATTATTGTAAAGGCGGATGTGAGAGGATCAGCGAGTGAAAGGGCATTAATGCTTCTGTACCCAAAGCAAAAATGTTCTGTGGGAGGAGAAGGAACTTGGAGAATGCTGGATTATTTTACATGAAAGCCAACGGCAAAGTCCATGACCAAAGAGCATGTCAGAGGAATCATTAAGCTATTGCTGATGGCAGCTCCGCATTTATTTTATTGATTTATAGAGTGTCTTATCTTGCCGCTAATTGGCCTTCAGAGGACTTGGTGTTTAAACATCTGATGAGGGCCCAATCCATGAAATCCTCAGGCACGACATCAAAGAAGGAGCTGCATGCCCACATGCAGGGCTGCAGCCCAGGCACTGCTTCCCAGATGGGTTGGACTAGAACTCCCACAATCCTCAGCCAGCGTGGCCGATGGCTATGGAGGGAGGGCGCTGGGTTGGGAAGACTGCCATCCTGTATCAGTAAGTGCAGTCAGAGGCAGGCGAAGAAATGGGAGGCCAAGTGAGAGCTGGATGGACTCCCCAAAGGAAGCTAGCTCAGCCTTGAACTTGGAAGAGCTGAGCAGGGCTGTCCCGGAAAGAAAACTCTGGGACTTTCCTTCATGGGTCGCCATAACTTGGAGGCAACAGCACGGTACGACAAAGGTGCTGTTGCTCATAGTAGATTCAAGGCAACTTGATTCTTATTTTAATGCTTGGATGTTTTAAGAGTTACTTTCTCCTGGGGTGCTGACATGTTGCGAGATGAAGTTCTGTACTTCAGTGCCATGCTTGCTTTGGTTCACAGTGTGGTTTCATGACTTGGAACCAGAATTCGCCTCTGCTCTGTACATAGATACTGGAGCAAGTTGGCTTTCTTTCTCATCCATTTGCCCTCTGGGAAATGCACATTTTGCCACCTGTTACGTCCGCTATGGCAGCTGGGTTATAAATGGGCAGGTCTCATCTCCTCAGCAGCCATTTTGTGAGAGCACCCACAACCGTTTCGAGGTTCCAAATGTTCCCCCCAGCCCTACTGAGGAGCCCAATCTAACCTGCTGTTTTCAGCTCTCTGGAACCTTCCGTTCTCTTTACTTGGCAGCCCATCTTTTTAAACTGGAGATACTGGGAATGGAACCAGTGACCTTCTCCGTGCAAAGTGGACTACAGGTGCTGTGCAACCTCCCACAAGGCTGTGCCATTTATTTTCCTCCTTGTTGCAACAAAGCCTTGCTACAGAACTCATTATAGTACATTAAATGAAATTAGCTTTCCCTGCAGCTCTGGCATTTATTTAAAAACCCAATAAACATATCTTTGTTTCCCCAGAGTCACAAGAAAGGAAAACCCAAATGTCAACTTTGTCCATTCCTGGGAGACCCTCTTACATTGTTAAGCATTAACGGCAGTGTTTTCCCCCTGGTTTATAAGTTTTATTAAAAGTAAAGTGATCCCCAGAGAAACTGCAAAGGCATCACATCAAGATTATATATCATGAAGTGGCTCCAAAGCTTCCTACATATTAAGTAACATAAATAGTTTAATTCGGAGCTGCAGTCATTCTCCCACTATAAATATCTGCAGAAACTTCTCTGGGCTCGCGCTGAGCCAGTGGAGTGCTGCAAGGGGTATTTTGCCCCCCGCCCCCCATCCAAAAAAATAAAAATTATCTTGTTTCAGATCATCCTATTGAATGTTAATCAAGGGGTGATGAAAAAAATGGTTGTTCCATCAAGGAGAAGGGAATGAACAGGTCAAGGGATAAGGAAGTCTCTGCGACACTGAATTTGTTCTTTTGGCCCATGTGGGCCACCCTTAGGACAGACAATGAAAGGCAGAGCTAGTCCAGGATTCAGCTATACTGTGGGCAGCCCAGCTGCCCCAAGACACTTGCAGGCAGGGAGACCCAAGGGCAGCAGGCTCCCCTGCCCATCTTCCCCAGGCGTAGCTCCTGTGACATCGGAGGTGGTATATGTGTTTCTTGCTCGCTTTTACCTTCCATCAAGTCACCTCTGACCTACGGTGAGCCTAGGAAGGCATAGCCCCCGAAAGTCCCTCTCCTTCACAGCCCTGCTCAGCTCTTATAAACTCGAGGCTGTGACTTCCTCTCTGGAATCGATCCCTCTCAGAGCTGGGCTTCCTTTTCCTCTTTCATGCTTCCTCTGGCATGATTGCCTCCTCCAGCAATACTTGCCTTCCCGGGTTGTTCCCAAAGAACAGCAGCTTCTGTTTTGTCATTTTTGCTTCTGGGGAAGGCTCTGGGTCGATTTGATCTAGGTCCCACTTCGTCATCTTTCTGTTGGTCCAAGGCGATTGCCAGTGCTTTTTTTGTAAGAAAAAGGGTGCCGGAACTCATGAAATTATTTACCTTTTGTGCATAGTCAATCACTGTACACACCCCCACACACACATCAGTTGTGTAACGAAACATAATGGTCACCGCCCGCAGTAATCACTCGGCGCGCAACCACACAACCAATCACAAGCCAAGCAGTGCCACAAGCTGAGCAGCACCATCACAACCAGGGTGGACGAAGTACGCATGCATCGGACTCGACACACAAGCAGCCCGCACGCACCGTTTTAATGATTTTGCCGCCGACCTGCTACGCTCGACAGGGCGATTCAAATCCACGTGGACCAAACATCAAATTTTCAAAAGTTACTTTTAAAACTTGGAAAATCTGTCAAAAAAGGGTGCCGGAACTCCGTTCCGCTGTGTTCTGTGACAAAAAAAGCACTGGCGATGGCAAAGTTCTCTTCCAGCACCATGTTTCAAACACACGGTTGTCTTCCTCTCCGCTTTCATCACTGTCAGTCTTTCATGCCCGTTCAAAGAGGCCACGAATGCAGTTGTGCTGGCCTGGCCCTTGGTCAGATGGGAAACTTCCTTGTATTGGATAATTTTGTTCTAGTTCTTTCATTGCTGCCCTTCCAAATCATCTCCTCCTCCTGATTTCACGCCTGCATTTGAATTGATGATTTAGCCAAGGTGTGCAAAATGCTTCACAATTTCAGCTTCTTCGCTGTTGACTGTAAAATGCTGTTAATCTTCTCTGAGTTGGGAGAGAGGTAGTGTGTAGCTGGCATCAAACGAAACTGGGGAAAATCCAAAATGTCCAGCGGAACAAAGAGCCAAAGTCTCCAGATGTTGAGAGAGCCTGTAGCCTTGTTCCAAGGAGTGGCCCTCAGCATCCCAGCCCTGGATGATTCAGATGTAATACAGAATCTCCCACAGCTCTAAACGCAGGCTTGGAAAACTGGCAGTCAGTGCTTTCTTGGGGCACGCATGGCTGTTCCTCTGCACCAGGGCAACTCCTGGCAGGGAGGTGAGAATATGAACGGTTAGATTCTGAATTCGGGCATCTGTGTCATAAAACCATTTTCTAACATTTGTCCACAAAACATTCCCAAAGAGGCTTTTATAATACAGGGTGATTCATAAATGCATTTTGAATTGTAAAAATTATGCTTACATCAGGGATCTTATTTATTTATTTGTTTGTTTGTTTAGGCAACTTATATGCCGCCCCATCACATGAGCCTCGGGGCGGCTTACAATCATTAAAATCCCATATAAAATACAAAAAAATCATCAAGTAAATAAAATACATGAAATAAAATAGTGGAAACAGCCTGGTCAATTTAAAATCAACAAGTAAACCATTAACAGTTAAAACAGCGTTTAAATAAAAAGGTCTTGGCCTGGCGCCGAAAAACAAATAACGACAGCGCCAGGCGGACCTCTCTGGGGAGCGCATTCCATAGACGGGGCGCCACCGCAGAGAAAGCCCTCCTCCGAGTACTCACCCTCCTAATATCCTTCACGGAGGGCTCCCGGAGAAGGGCCTCTCCCGCAGATCTCAAGGGGCGGCTGGGCATATATAGACGCAGGCGCTCCTTTAGGTATCCGGGTCCCAAGCCGTTCAGGGCTTTGTAGGTGATAACCAACACCATGAATTGGGCCCGGACTTCAATGGGGAGCCAGTTCTAGATTCTCACAAGATCTTCCTGATTGCTCCTCGGGTTCAGTGTGCACAGGAGAAAGAGCGTGCCCTCCTCAGAGAACTTCCTGCCCTTCCAGTCAGCAATGGCAGTCCTGGCCGGGCTATCAGGACGGTCCTTGCTACCCAGTCAATTATGATAAGGAAGAGCAAATTTGCCAATAAAGAGCTGGAAAGATAAAGTCAATTTCCAGCCTCTCTCAGTTAAACTTGAGTTCAAAGATCCCTTCTTGTTTTTGCATTAATCTGCAATTTAGAAAATCCACACAACGGTAAATATTTAAAAATGCATTTCTGAACATACGTTCTCATAAAATGCAAACTTCTGTGCATTTGGCTGCTTTTTTTTAAATCCAAGAATGGAATGTCAAAATTCAGAGGTAGGCAAAATCCAAAGGTTAGCGGTCCTGATGTGCACATTACTTCAGAAGATAAAAAGCAAATTGCTTTCCTTCCAAAAGCAGATGGAATAAGCCCCTGCAGCTTTGCAGGTGGGTAGCAGTTACAGCGTTCCTGGGGAGGGGTTTGATGGAGATACTTGCCTTCCTCATAGACGTCACCCCCAGTTCCAGCCATCTTGGCCTCAGCTGCTCGCATTCCAAGGAGTCCATTCGGTTTCCTTACCTCTCAGCTGCACAACTGCATCGAACACGCTCCAAGAAGGATTCCAGGGGAGCGGTTCTGCTTTCTGCAGCACCAACCGGTCCGACTGCCGTCTTTTGTAATCTTTTTTTTTTTTTGAAAGGCATGCCTGTCCTTGAGTTTCCCAACTAAAGGCAGTACATGGAGAGCAATTTCATGGGTGAAAAAGCTTTACTGCTCATTATCTCTCTTCAGGTGATTGTGGCTATATAAGCAATGAAGCACTGTAATTGAAGTCAATCATGGGGAAAAGAAGTTGTCTTTATGGCATTGCCGGGCCTGGCTTGCTTTTAGATCTAGATGGCGATGAACCTGGGCCACCGTCTTTACGGCTGTGGATCATGCATGGGCCTTTCACCTTTGCACGCGAGTTCTGCCCTTTCCGGGTTCGTGGAATGGATCTCGCCCGAGGGAATTAGATGTGCATCGCATCCGATTTCCCCGAGGATGCCCATGGGAGCTGGACTGGGTAGCAGCACTTTCTGGGGCCGAGCGCCTCTCTTAATTTGGACTGTTCCCCGAGGGTGCTTGGGAGAGGCAATGGGATCAGACTTCCCCAAACCTGTGGCCCTCCAGCTGCGTCGGGTTGCGACTCCCGTGGCTCCCAGCTGGCATGGCGTGATCAGGGGAGCACTGCCTCGCTCACGTCCTGCTTGTGCGATTTCCCCATCGGGCTCCCGATCCAGCAAGCCTCCTCTTACGTCCTTGCAGCTGTTGTCATCCAATGCATCCAGAGGGGACCGGGCAAATCTGATCCGCTGCCCATCCTTTCCGTTAGAATTCTGCCGTCTGCGCCACTTTCCTAGGTAGGCCAGCACTGGCTGCCTCAAGGACCCATCTTCCACGGAGCAATACTCCAGTGCCCACTAGGAGCAGCCCTAGAGAACCAGGTTCTAGTCCCCCCTCGGCTATGCGGCTCCCTGTGTGAGTCCGGGCCACTCTCTCCTCCTCAGCCTAGGTTTTGCAAAGGGATGGTGTTGTGAGAACTACACAGAGCTGCGGAAGGCACCTCGCATTCCCCACAAGAGGGAAAAGCAGGATAATTGGAATAAAGCATCGGGCCATGTTGTGTGGCGCATCCAAGCCACCCTCCGGCCTGGCCCTGGGTAAGGGACCCCACAATTGGTGATGTCAGCCACAATTTGGATTTATAAACAAGGAGCAAAGCGTCAGGGCAGGGGGCTTTTGCCCTCTCAGAGCCGAGACCTGGGGTTTTACATACTGGCCTTTGATATAAGCGTGTCGCTTGGGTATTTATAAACCAGGACCTGTGTTTTAGCCCTTCTTCAGTGCATGATAGAGAGCAACCCTGTCAAAAGAATGAAGAAGTTTGGAAATCACTGTAATTTTCCAAGATTATAGAGGCTGCTCATCCACCGCAGACTTAAAAGGACTTGCTTTGAAGAGAAGTAAACATGTTTTGATGTATGTAAGATGCCCAGAGAAGCTGCCACTGTGTGTGTGCGTGCGTGTGTGTGTTAAACAGAGCCAGGTTTAAGGGCCATGGAAGAATGGCATTCGTAGTACTAAGCTGTCATTCTTCTGCAGAGAAGTTGTTATTGTGTGATTGGATTTGGATTAACTGCAGGCAACACTCGGTGGAGCACAGCAATGCAAAAAAATAAGAAGAAGAATGTGACTTCTGTCTGTTTAAATTGCCAGGGCTGCAAAAGATACCTCTGGGATTTTTTTTTCGAATGATAATATAGGAAGGCTCTTCTCCAAAGCATTTAACTTCTCCAAGCTGTGAGCTAATTTTAGCTTGCATTTGTAGGTTTCCATTCTGGTGCCATTGATGCAGAGTCCTGGACTTGAGGGAGGAGGCTGAGGGTATCCGTTGGGAGAACTGTCCGATGGCATTTCCACAAGCCAAGTGCATCTCTGGGTGAGGGAGAGAGACATGCTTTCTCTCATGCTCATGAGACATGCTGTTGTGGTAGCTAAACTCCAGACTGACTCGCTTGAAGAATTGCCCAGGTCAAGTCTGGTTTAAAGATACATGATAGGAGGAGGCAGCTCTGTGCAATCCTGTTTCTCCCTGGCTGGCCAGCTTTGGAAAGAGGGTGCTGAGGACTCGGCAGACTTGATTCAACAAAACAGTTCCTGTGGTCTTAAAGTTTGTTTACTGAAGTGGGTTCATGTAATTTGCAGGCTACTGATCACTTAATTCGTGTAAGAAGTCTTTCCGGATTCAGCAACATCTTAGTAGTGGTACCCGTGGTTTTATTTATTTATCCCTTATATTAATCTCCCACCTTTTTCCCATGTTGGAACACCATGTGGCTCCATGCCCAGGTTCCCGGGGGGGGGGGGGACTCCCCTCCAAGCTCAGGCCAGCCCCAAACTTGCTTAGCTTCCCCATGGCAGATGCCTCATGCCCCTTCGGACCATTCTCAGGTTATTATGCATCTAATACTGTTCTTGTTTCCTCACTAACTGGGCAAGAGAGGACTGACGAGGAAAACCAAAATTCCTGACACTTGGAGTGCTTTTTGTTTCCAAACATTGCATTCTTCTTGAGTAATGCATCAAACGCATTGACTTAATTCCCCTTTAGCAGAATCATTTAAAAATCATTATGTAGCGCTTCTAGCTGTGAGAGTGGCCACCGACCACGGAGCAATGGCTTAATTTCCAAATTGAGCTTTTCCAAGCATCAGCAGAAAGTGCTTTCCCTTTTCAGCAGCCGCTGATTTATGAGCGCTCCAAGTCACATTGGTGCTGACGCATGAGGTGCATGTCAGTGAGAGCATTCTATCAGTGTCCAAAAGTGCTCTGTGCGCACCAGGGCGCCGTCCCTCCCTGTGCACGCTTGTGCGTGAGACGCGAGTGGTGCGCCCGAGGTGGGTGAGCAAACATAAAGGGATCAGGCAGGTTTCTGTTGTGTGGAAAGTTCCCCCAACTGGCCCCTGATCTTGCCTTTTGTGTGTGCAAACCTCTGGAAGTGAAGTTGGGGAGTCACTGGCCACGAAGTATGAAAGGACTTGAGGTCTTCTGCTTGAGCCCAACTCCTGAGCGACCCCCAAGGAGGCTAGCAGCTTCAGTGGGAGCAGAACGCCGACCCCGTTGGACCTGGGCCTGATCCAGATCAAGCATGGCTCTCTTAGCTGCTGCTTTTTTAAAGGAATTTCCATTCAGCGTCAGACCTGCTGCGTGGAACTCTTTCTCCAGGGTGGGCAACAGACAACACGGAATGTTCCTCACCATCGGAAGGGCCAGCTGAGGCTCTTGGGAGTTGTGGTTGCACACATGGGAAAGTGGCAATTGCCCGCTTCTGGCTTCTCTCCACTCTCCGGGGACCCATCGGAGCCGGTGTTGACTTTGTCCTGCTGGATCTGACTGAAGAACTGCCTCGCCCAGTCCAGTGGCCAGCCTCTGGGAAACCACAAGCAGGGGTGGAGGCCATCTCCCAGTCCTGCTGCCCTCCAGAGTAGCTGATATTCAAAGCTAGACTCCCTCCGACCGTGGAGGCTCCATTTAGCCGTTGTGGCGGATTGCTGTGCAATCCCTTCTGCGTGCGTCTAATCCCCTTTTCATACCAGCATGCTAAGAGTTGTACGCCTTTTCTTTGTCGAAACGGGCATAAGCCTGTGTCTCAAAATAGGTTTCCGCACCGTTCTTTTAACTCAAGGCTACTCGGCATTTACTGGGGCCTTGCAAGATTTCCCCCCTACATTTTGGCTCTGCTTTCTTTTCTTTCAGTGTGAGCCACTGAATTGCATCCTCTCTCCCTCCCTCCCTGTACAGTTCCGTTGGTTTGGAAGGTCATCCCAGAAAGGGTCAGCAAGGACTGGCACTTAGGGGGTTGTCCTTGGCAGGTGGCCATTCCCTGCCCTGGTGGCTTGCGCATCAGCACCGTGGGCCTCCATGGCCCAGATGTGGCCTCCAGCACATCCCCAGTGTGCATTCAGACGCTTGGTGCCACCCAGGGACCCATCAGAGCCAGTGTTGGCTTTGTCCTAATTCCTGCGCAGCGGCACCCCCACCCGCCTGTCCAAACCCAGATTCCTTCTCCCTAGTTGCTCGGAGTCAATGTTGAGCAGCTGGGTCAGGAAGCAGGATAGGGCCCTTGCCCCACAGACCCCACCTCGTTGTGTCTCTGAAATGTTAATTAGTCTTGCCTGCTGATATTCATCTAATCTTATCTCTCACAGAAATTTGCTTTGTTTCGAGCACAGTGCACCTGCTTGCAAGTTATCCTGCCTGTGGTGCGGGACTCTCCTACAGAGCAGGCTGTCGTTCTTTTGAAACAAAGCAAGATTTCCCTTTCTTAGGCACTGGGAAAAACAAGAATGTCATCCTTATTCTGAGAAGGAGGGGAAAAATAGATGGGTATTAATTAAACTTCGAGAGCCAGAGGAGGGGAATGAGAAGAAACATTATTTATGGCTTTAATTTTCCAGATGTTCCTCTTCCCCGCCTTCTGCCACTTAACATTAGGAGTGGCGGTCTTTAATTAGGTACAGTGACTTCTCTGGATAATGGGGGCAATTTTGCATGCATACTTGGCATGGAATACCTCCGATGCTTTCCCACAAGCCACGGGAGAGGATGACAAAAGCGTCTTTCGTAATGATGCTTCAAGGATGTGCTGACTCAGAGCAACACTGAAAATAAGAAAAAATTAGGCTGGCCCGCCTGGGGCAAGAGTGGCGACCCCGCAGGCTCTCAGCCCCGATCTCTGGACACTCCCACTGGCCACACTCTCTTAAGGTGGCCATATGTCCTACTTTACAGGGACTGTCCTCTGTTTGAAGGGCTGCCTAGTCCATGTCTGATTAAGAGATAAGGAAGAACCTTACCGAGCCAGGAAACCACATGAAGTCACCCATCAGTTCTTGGACAGCTGAGTAAAGAGCCAGGTACCCAATTCACCTGGCTGCAACCTTTCCTGCTGTGATAAAATCTCTCCTTGCGTTCAAGTGATAGTCACAGAATTAAACATGCCAATTAGCTTCTGCAAATGCTGTGGAAATGAATTTCCCAGTTGGACTATTGTGACGCTTTCTACGTGGGGCTGCCCTTGAAGATGGTCCGGATACTTCAATTGGTGCAAAATAGAGCTGCCAGGTTGCTGTCGGGGGCCTGTCACTCTTCCCATATAACACCAGTCCTCTTCACTGGCTCCCCATGGAAGTCCGGGCCCAATTTAAGGTGCTGCTATTGACCTATAAAGCCCTAAACCTGAAGGGACGTCTTTTTCCCTACATGCCCTCCCACCCCCTAAGATCTGCAGCAGAGGCCCTGTTCTGGGGACCCCCCTTGAAGGAGGTTAGGCGAGAACATACTCGGAGGGGGGCCTTCTCTGTGGTGGTGCCCCGGCGTTTTGCCGCTTGACTCACGCTTCTTGTTCTCCCATGAATAAACTGAAGGCAAGAAGAAGGATCCACATAATAAATCAAGATCACTAACGAAACAAAGGAATTTATGAATGATAATTCATAGTCTGTGGCCATAAGCTTATGGGTCAGCTGCAGCAAAGCAATCTAAGCATGTGTTCCGTGCTTAACAGGAAATTCAAAATGCAATTTGTATGGCCTATACAGGATTATATGCCCATTTTTCTTTATGTGCGTATTTGTAAGAAAACATTGAGAGCTGTAAGCTGTGGTTGTGAACTGGTACACAGCCTGCACCCCAGAAACTTCTCTGCACCCCCTAGAAATAACTGAGCCCCCCCCCCCTCACCACCTGCAGGCCAGCAGAGTTTGCAGATGTCCAGGTTTTCTGATGCAAAGGCTCCTAGTCCAGAATCCAGAGCTGAGGTTCAGATAGCAAAGGGGAGCTAGAAAGAAACATATGGATTTTAAAATCCCACCTTCCATGACTAAAACCAGAGTAAATTTGCAATTGATTTTATGCCATGCGGGGATTTGCTGAACATTTCCATTCGGCATTTCATAAAGCCTGCAGACTTCCTCTGCTCTTGCAGGTAAGAGGCATTTTTTAAAAATCGATGCCGTTGTTGACTAGAGTGTTATATTTCCATTCATTGAAGGCGAGTCCATGTAAAAGTCTGAACTAAAGGGACGGTCCGGACTCTTAAGAGTCCCCAGTCCTGCAAAGCTTCCAGGGAGAGGCACGCAACCACCCGTCCTTAAATTCACAATCTTTGTGCAGTGCTCCCTTTTCTGTTTTCAGTGCTGGAGATGGATAGCACCAGCCCTGGAAGGCAAAATCCCACTCTTATCTCAAAGCACGAGGCAAGAGCAGGTGTCCTTTCAGCCTACCAAGTCAGGAGGGTCAGATGACACTGGGGGAGAGGATTCTGGGGACCCCCCTCTGACATCATCCAGCCCCCAGTGCATGTCAGTCCAGCCGGCGGGGCTGGAACGGTTTCCCACCCATGTTCTACAAAGTCCTAAATGAGGTGGAACGGAGTCCCAGAGTCGGAGCAGACTCCTAGTGGAAACCAGCCTCTGCTGAAACCAGGTTTTCTTTCACAAGGTTTTCTTGTGTTTCCGAAGACCTCCTTTCCTGCCTTCTCTCCGTTCCTCTGCCCAAAGCAGATTTACTGGCGCACGTGCTTCCCGGCTGCTCTGCTAAAACGGCCTTCTCAGTCCTCTCTGTCGCTGCATCTCACTCCGATCTTCTTGCATCCGTTCTGCTGAGTGATCCATTCAGTGCTGAGCTGGTACTGACCTTGGCATGAGCCAAGGTTCGCCTTGCTGGTCTCTCCTTAGACCCATTCAGAAGCCATGTCCTGGTCTTGCACTGAAGTTCTGGCTCACCTACTCGAGGCTTGCATGCTTTGACTAGCAGCATCTTGCCGGGACTCAGGCGGATCGGTGCCATTCTCATCCCTGCGGAAATTCTTTAGCACAGAAATCCCAGGAATCAATCCTCTAAATGTTTGCCTCATGCCATAGGCAATGTTTGGCCGTCTGGGTTCCTTCCCCCCACCCCACATTACAAATTAATCAGCTGTGTAGAAGCCAGGCATGTCTCTTTCCAGTGCCAGCAGAATATAACAGACTAATAAGAACAGAAATATGCTTAATAGCTGCCCCACTGGGATTCTGCTGGCGTAGCTTTTCTGACCGCAGTGCAAACATTTTAAAAGGCGCGTTCTGTGGCTGCGTACTTTCCACTTTTCCACATGGATCCGACATTAGTGCTGAGCCACGAAAGGGTTACCTCCATGCAGGATAAACAGGACAGGCCTAATAAAGACCCCCGTCTGGCTGATAACCACTGACACGCTTAGTATCCCATCTGCAAGAGATGTTTTCAGCAGCCGTCGTCTGTCTTGCTGAGATAAGGAGTGACATTCGGCCCGTGTCTCCCTTTTTTCCGCAGGACCTGTTGTTCAGCGTGTGCGCGCTCAATATTATCTCCACCATTGTCTGTGCGCTGGCGACCGCGATGTGCTGCATGCAGATGGTCTCCTCTGACGTGCTGCAAATGGTGAGTGAATCGCAGGGGGAGCCTCCAGAGGGCTGGTGGTGCCTGATCCCTGCCTGACCCTGGAACCTAAGCAGGGCCAGGGCTGGTTAGACCCTGGATGGGGGACTTCAGAGTAGGATTCTAAGATGACTGGTGTGAGCCGTCCAGAGAGCTTCGTAGAGATGATGATGATGATGATGATAAAATTATTATAATAGTAATTGTAAGTTATAGTTTATTTTATAATAATAACATCATTATTAATAAAAGTATAGTTTATTATAAAATGATAACATTACATTAATATTATAATAGTCTATAATAATAGAATAGTAATTATATGATGATAATTTAACAATCAAATTAATAATAAAATTGTTGTTGTTGTTATTGTTGTTGTTATGAAGAAGGTGGTGGTGGTGATAGATGGCCTTGCTTTACCTGTGCAATACGAATGGGCTCTCCAAGGACCAGGTCTGCCTCCCCATTTCAAGCTTGGAAAGTGGGGAGTAATCATTAGTTATTCGTTATTGCATTTATATTCCATTTCCTCCTCTTCCAAGGAACCCAGAGCTGCATCCCATGGCTGTGAGTGGGCATGCCTGACTACCCCCTCCTTAGGAAATGTACACCAATATGAAGAGCTGTCCAGTTTTTAACATGTTCTCAAAAATGTTCGAGCAACAAAAAGCCGGGAGAGCGGGGGCCTTGGAACGCTCCTCTGCAGAAAGCATTTGTCGTGAGCTCGCAACACCGCACTGCGCTCGCGGTAGTTTGCAGACGCCTTGCACAGTGTCCAGGGGATTTTTAGAGTGAGGAAAGTGTGGTATTATCAGCAAGTGGTGGAATGAACCAGAACAAGGATCTCATGCATCTTTGCAATTCCGCCATACTGCAGTGATGTCTTTGGGCTGGGTGATGGGGCACAGAGGGGGAAATAGCTAAGGAGAAAATGTGCAAATAAAGCAGGTCTTAATCTCACAAGGATTCCAGCAGCAGAAGCTTCGGGAAAGTGGCAGGTTAAAGGCCTCCTGTAGGGAAGCGTGGCTGCCCACAAGCAGGTACCCAGCTCACCTGTGGCAGCCTTCTCTACCGTCCTCCTCTTCTTCACTCTGGGCTTCCCCAGCTGAGTTCTGTTAGACTGTTCTGCAATTATGTTGTGATCTTTTAGGACTGTTTTATCATTGGTGTTTTATGCATCTTTGCTGCCTTGCTACCAGGTTTTTATGATACAGATGCTAACGTTGTAGGTCTTCTTGGGAGGCCATCTGCCCTGAAAGACAGCCCAGAAATTGGTTCATAAAAAGACCAATCAGCATATGCAAATGTGATGCAAATCGGGGCCCACTTTCCCCCCTCTTTCTGAGCATCTCGGAGACGCATCATGACCACTCCTGGTGCGAGTGGGTGTGATGGTCTAGGAACATTTGTCAGCAAAGCAGGTGTGGAACCGTGAAGAAGCAGCGTGTGCGGCAAGGGTAGCCTTGTGGAAACACACGGCCTTCTTCTCCAGGAGGAAAAACTGCACCTATTCCCAGGAAGTGCAGTGGGCTCTGTCGGAGCGGGAAGGGCCTCTGACTGGCAAGGGGGCCGTGAGGAGGCCGACTCGGGGAGCAGGGTCTGGCTCCACAGTCCTTTTCGTGCGAGGGTCCCAGTTCAGCCCCTGCAGCTCCCAACGAACAGGGCCAGGGAGCAGGAGAAGAAAGGGGCTTCTGAGACCCCGGAGAAGAGGCTAGTCCAAGCGCGGGAGAGTAGCCAGCAATCGGCCAGATCCAGGCATGGTCTGAGTCCCTCCCAGCCCCCCGTTGGCTCTTGCACAGCATTGAAAACCATCACCATCAAAATGGCACTGTCGTGAGCTAGCCTCCCCTCCCAGACGAGACAAGCACTTCAGCAATTATTAAGAGTCATTGTTCCTTACAGCTACAAGGCATTCACAACCTCCGAAACACGCACTCCAGGCAGGAAGGTGACCCCTCGCTCTGCCCCCCTTTGCCCAAAGCTCTGCTTATGCGCCCTTCAGGACTGGTCTCTGGAGGGGGGCGTGCTATGGAAGCGGCTCCAACGCTCTCCCCATTGAGCCCCCAGTCGGCCCAGCCAGTGGGTGCACCAGCGGGCTCTTGCATCCACGTCTCCTGGGGGGTCAGGTCTCCTCCCCAGAACCCCTCCCCAGCCTGTTCTCTGCCGGCTCCTTCCCACCATCAGGAGTGGGAGGGGGCTCAGTGGTCGTCTGCGAAGTGCTTGGACCCGGAGCCGGCTCGGGCGGACTCGCCGGGAGGGTTTGGGCCGCCGGGGCCTCACCAGCCTCAATGGCTCCAGGATCGGGCGAGAACGCTGGGCCACGGCTGCGTCAGCCGTCCACTCCCCCTCCGCCGGGCCTGAGCCGCCATTCCCACCACGGCCCTCCGCCTCCCGTGCGCACCTGGGAACCTCACCCGAGTGCATGCGCACGACAGAAACTTGGAAGTGAATATGAGGCATGAAGAAGGTCAGATTTACCTTATCTGCAACTTCAGCTTGTCCGTTTTAGCATTCCGTAGACAATGCAGGACAGTTAAAAGCGCAGATGAGCTAAACTGAACCGTTTGGCACAAGAGAGCAGCTTGTCACAACATCCGTGGCGAGCTGGCTGTTTGCTTTTAATGCATTTTCCGTTAATTGCTCTTCCTGTGGCAGCCACTGGAGCGGCCCAAATGTTGCTCCCAGAGGCAGCCAAGTCCCCGACTCCTTACAAAGCCTCTTCTTCGGCTCTGTTGCAAGATTCTCTCCACATCTCAATGCACATCTCTGGTGTCTATATATCTCAATTTTGGGATACAAGGGCATACTCTATAGAGCAAACAATGGGGTTTCAATTTCCATCAGTTCTGCCCAGCATCCCATAGTAGGCATGTTACATGCACCTTAAACTATTCTTTGCTCCTCTGCCATCATCCCCAGCCCAAATCAAAATGAGCTTGCTTCCCTCAGGCTGGAAGAAAGGTGTGCTAATGCCCTGGATTCATATGACAATCTTTAATCAGCAGGGTGCAAATAAAGCGTTGTTTTTTTTCCAAAGGCCCAGCACCAGGCAAATGCATATCCCACGCCCATGTAGCCTGCAGCACAGGTGTTGTGAAGGAAAGGAAGTTAGAAACAGAGAAACAGAGCAAGTCAGAGGGGACCTCCCAGGCCATCTAGTCTGACCCCAGCTCCAGCCAACTGCGCAGGGTGTTTGCTTATTTCTAGTCCACTTCAAGGCCATCTGCTCTTGGTGACGTGCCTTTTGGGGCTCACCTCAATGAACCTCAAAAGGGGGTGAGAATTAAAAACAAAGCAAATAATCTGATCAAAGGGGGAAACATTTCCTGCATGCAAGCTGGTGCTCTTTAGGACCTGCTTGGCATTGTGTCTCTGAGATAGAAAGCATAATGCTTTTAAACCGGAGCTCCACAACCAAAACATGCCTATAAGGTTTTCCTTCCCCTTTCCTTTTGCATCAGCTTTTGCTTGGCTTTGTTTTGGTGAAACTCCCAATTGGAAAATAAATAAACCAGAAACAACAACCATAAGCAAGCGTATAAACAACTGGAGGATTGGGTGGAGCACTGTTTAACCCAGTGTGGCTTTTCTTGGGTTCTGAGGGGCACATGTGCGTATAAAGCAGAGGTTCATGAGCACTTTGGGCCCCCGTATGGACCCCAACGCTGGTGTGGCGCCACCCCAACCTCTCAGAGGGTGATGGGGGGTTTGAACCTGCATGCTCGTATGTGCCCTGGGGATGTGGGCCTCGTGGCCCAAAAAAGCTTTTCGTAAGCCCCCCCACCCCACCCCCGCTGCTCCAAACAGAGCCAGATCCTTCACGCATGTCCTGCAGGCAGTGACTTTTTCAGCTGGAGAGGCCGGCGGGGATGCGGAGCCCATGGC
Organism: Varanus komodoensis; assembly: GCF_004798865.1. Classification (NCBI taxonomy): domain Eukaryota; kingdom Metazoa; phylum Chordata; class Lepidosauria; order Squamata; family Varanidae; genus Varanus; species Varanus komodoensis. The sequence continues at coordinate 1,534,365 of NW_025335817.1, forward strand.
CCGTCCCCGCTTGGGAAACGGGCCATCGGTGCCTCTCCCTTCGCTTGCCCCGGCCAAGATTCATGGGCACTTGAGCAGGGAGGGGAGGGAAGAGCCACCAGGAGGAAACCGTGCCATGTTAAGTCTTTATTCCTCACACCTGAGCACTTCCGGGGGTTCGATTTAGTAGCCTTTTTCTTTGATCCTTGTGTTGCTCAGACTCGCTTTCTTTTTCTCCCCCACATCCAAAACAACTCTTGGTAGCATTACAGGACTCATTTGGTGTCTTATTTTGTCGCTCCTGCCAATTCTAGCTAAGCATGAGGCTGTTGTAAGAGTCAGACTCCCGCGTGTGCAAAGGCATTTTTTCTGCCTTGCTGCCATGGTGGTTCAGTCGCTAGCACTGATCTTGAACCCTGAGCCAAGAAGAGGCAGTTTGCGCAGCTGGGTATAACATCAAACACCTCGGAGAATAACCACGGCTATTCAGGGCAATGTAACACTGAGGTCCTTTTTGTGCAAGTTAAAATCTTTTTTTATGAGTGCGGCAGAGGCGGCGGGGGGGGAGGGGATTAAATATACATTCTGGCAAACGCACCTTCCCAGAATTGTCTAATCTCTTCTTGTTCCTCTTTTCCCAGATGAGCCCAAAGAGCACAAGTCTGTCCTTCCTCTGAACGCTTGGTCAATATTTCTCCCTTCTTTGTGCTCCTTTTTATCTGGGCGGTGCCTTCAAGGCATTAATTTTTGTACAAAACCTCCATCCCCTGCGCCCTGCACAGACACCCACCCCCTCCCCTTAATCCTCCCAACCTGTCCCCAAAACTTTCAGGGCTGGATAACCCTATCCAAATTGTTTCTTGGGGAATTCCGTTTAAAAGCTGCAGCTGTCTTCCGGTGTAAAGTTTTGCACGATGTCAGAATGACCTGGCTTGAGTTGCCGGGAGCTGAGCAGGGCTGCCAAGGGAAGGGCATGTGGGAGGACGTGCATCCATAGGGTCACCAAAAGTCAGAGACAACTTGATGGCATGTGACAGCGATGACAGCAAAATAATTTATTTTTCTATTAAGCGCCGTCAGCGTGCATGGAACATTGCTTCCTCTAATGGCACGATCCTTTGCAAGTGAGACAGAAAACGGGGTCTTCGGGCCAGCATGGTAGAAGTTACAGCCCCTTTTCTGTCTAAATCTGCACCCTAATCCAGTGATAACTTCCAGAATGTGATGTGCGAAGCAATCATTTCCTTTTGTCCCCACTGAATTTGCTGGTAGCCCATTTTATGGGGATATTCAAGAGGGAGGAAATCAGTCCTCTCACCACCATGCATAATTAAATTACTTTCACATCCCCATTTATTCATCTCTTTTTCTGAATTTAAAAGCACCCAGTTCTTTAACTTTTCCCCGTAGGTCGTGCCCTCCAACCTTTCACCAAGTGGGTTACCCTGCATCCATTTTAACAATTTTCTGGCCCCCTTAAAACAGTCCCCTCTTTTCTTTCTCTGTCATTATCCTGTTAGATAACTGTTTGTTGATGCCCTCTTTGCCTCTCACTGGACGCTGCGCTCATTTTCTTTTATTTTGTCAGTCATTCCTGCAAAGCACGTTTGTTCCAGTACTTACTCACTGTACGTTTCTGCAATCCATTTTTGTCCGTTCTTGTTCTGTCTCCTTCAGGAGGTGCCAAAAAACAGGCGAGCTGCTGCATTTGCTTTCCTGGCTGGCTGCCAATTCCCCTGCTCCATGGGGGAGCCGAGCATCGCACGGTGCAGACCTTCTCTCCATGTCTCCAGTTTCACCTGCCGGCAAAAGCCATCGCTTGACTCCAAGGGGCTCTAAGATTATAAGGCTCCCCCGGCCTGCAATCCCCTCACTTTATTTGTCTCTGCCATGGCCTGCCCACCCAGTTCCCAGCCGCCTTTTCGGCTCCATATTGGAGCATCTTTGGGGATTCATACCCACTTCCCTGGGTGTTTCCTGCCTGGATCCCAAGTGTGCGGACATCAGCTGGGCTCTCCCACACGAGAGACATTCAAAAAGAGGCTGGGCAGCCCTCTGAGTGGGATGGTGTGACGTGGTGCCCTGCAGCAGCAGCAGGTTGGACCCGATGGCCTTCTGGCCCCTTCCAACTCTACTATTCCATGGTTCTATGATTCTGCGATCTAGGGGTTGGACCCGATGGCCTTCATGGCCCCCTCCAACTCTACTATTCCATGTTCTATGATTCTGCGATCCAGGGGTTGGACCCGATGGCCTTCATGGCCCTTCCAACTCTACTATTCCATGGTTCTATGATTCTGCGATCCAGGGGTTGGACCCGATGGCCTTCTGGCCCCTTCTATGAGTTGCAGCTGGCTGTTGGTGCCACAGCTGGCATGGCCCTGGGACTCCTCTCTTCACACTGCAACACACCTGCCACCTGCCTCTCCCTCTGGCCCAGGCAAGGTGGGGTGGAGGGTGCAGTCCAGGTGTCGGAGATGCCCTGGCCAGTTTTTATTTATTTATTATTTATTAAAACATTTTTATGCCGCCCCATTTGCCGAAGCCTCGGGGCACCTTACAACAAATAAGTTGTAAGAACCAGCTGCTTGCTGGTTCTCTGTGCAGCAAGAACGCTGGATGAGGAAGAGGAGGCGCATCAGCGGCAGCGATGCTACAGGAAGGTCTCCACTGAGGGATCCCAGTTCTTATTTATAGTTGTGGTTGCAATTCTACCCTGCCTTCCTTCCTTGCTTTTGCCAGGAGCCCATGGCGGCTTCCAAGATGGTCCACCTCTCCATTTTATCCTCACAACAACCCTGTGAGGTAGGTCAGGCTGAGAGTCTGTGACTGGTCCCAAAGCTGCCCAGCGAGCATCAAGGCCAAGTGGGGGCTGGACCCTGGATCGCCCCAGTCTTCGTCCAGTCCTCTAACTGCTATGCCATCCTGGCTCTCCTTTTTGCCCAAAGCTTTGATTTATTTATAAAATAAATAAATTATTATTTTATACATCATCTTTATTGACAAAGATTTTATTTTTATTTATTAAAATCTTTGTCAATAAAGATGATGTATAAAATAATCAGGATTAGTATTAGTTTATATTTATCACAAACAAATTCTTATAATCCTCATAATTATTGTTATAAATAATTAAAATATAAATAATTTTAGTTATGAAATAAAAAGCTTATAAAATAAGCTTTTATATACCACCCACTAGAAGTGTCTCGGGGTGGTTTTACAATAAACGCGGCACAAAATGAAATAGGGCACAGCAACCGAACTTCCAATAAATAAAACCCACCTCAAAACTTATCAAACATGAAAAGGGGGAAATAAAAATAAAAGACCCACCAAAACTGGAGAATTCGTCTTTGCTGCGTCGCATCACATCTGCCTCCGTCTTGCATGGAGGGAGATCTTCTGCTCCATTTCTTAGCAATGCAGGGCTGCCAGCCAACCGATTTCCATGCTTCATGAGTCACCCTCTGTCTCGGTGACTTGTGTGCTCAATAATGACTCTGGAGTTGGAGAGGATTCCTCAAATTATGCACCGTGTTCCCAATGCAGCGGATTTTTCATTTTAATGCCCTGCAGAATTGGAGACATGAACTGTGCCGGAAATCACAGTCTTCGTAACCTCACCTTAAATTTTCCACGGAATTGGTGAAAGGATTAGTTTGAATGTATTTTTCAGGCTGCAAGGGAGAAATATTAGTTCTCATTTTGTTCTGACAGCACGGGGCTTTCTCTGGGCTGCGCTTTTTTCTGGAAGGGCGATCAGCAGTCTTGTTCGGCGTATCTTGAGACAGAGACATGAAGAAACCTGACTGTGACGCCTTGCCTTGCATCCTGCAGAAGATCCCAGCTGGCGTCCCTTTAGGATTTTTTTGTCTCTTTTGCAAGCCTTTCACATGTCTAAGCCAGCTTCATCCACAGGGGATCCCAGAGTGGTAGGCACAGCCTTATGAAAAGAAAAATTCAGTATAAGAACAACAATCACATTCCCAAAGAAGGGGGCATCTAAACTCTCCCATCAACCAACAAACCAATCCACTGACAGCACCCCATGGGAATTTCATTTCCGTCAGTTCCATCACTTGAAAATAACCCATTCGTAGATAGGGGGCACGTGTTCTTCACAACGGATCATGTCCCAAACTTGCTTACAAGAAAAGTACACTTGATAATGCAAACTGGTGTTAGCATACAGCACTGGAACCTTAAATGCATGCTTTAAAAGAGATATAAATGTATTATATTTGTGCATAAAATAGTAGAGCTGGAAGGGGCCATGAAAGCCATTGGGTCCAACCCCTGGA
>NW_025335817.1:1538747-1571599 GCF_004798865.1 Varanus komodoensis
GAATAGTAGAGCTGGAAGGAGCCATGAAAGCCATTGGGTCCAACCCCCTGCAGTTGCAGGTCACCAGGTCACACCATCCCACTCGGAGGGCTGCCCAGTTTCTTCTTGAATGCCTCCAGTGTGGGAGAGCCCCCCACCTCTCCAGGCAGCTGGTCCCACTGTCCTATGGCTCTGATCATGAGGAAGCTTTTCCTGATGTCTAGCCTGAATCTGGCTTGTCGCAAGTGATTGTTCCATGTCCTAAGAAGAATCATAGAATCATGGAAGAGTAGAGTTGGAAGGGGTCAAGAAGGCCATCAAGTCCAACCCCCTGCAGGACACCAAGTCACACCATCCCACTCAGAGGGCTGCCCAGTTTCTTCTTGAATGCCTCCAGTGCGGGAGAGCCCCCCACCTCTCCAGGCAGCTGGTCCCACTGTCCTATTGCTCTGACAGCTAGGAAGTTTTCCCTGATGTCCAGCCTGAATCTGGGTTGCCACAACTTGAATTGATTACAGATAAATAATGTACAGATAAATAAATACTGACGGCACCACGTCCCCCCAGGAATTTCATGACGTGGTTGAACAGCATGCAGGATAGACCAGACCTCGGAAGCCCCTAACGTTGTTGTCCAAGGGGGTTCTAAGCCCAAGCTTAGAACAACAACCCCCAAGCACCGCCTCCTGGGATCGGCCACGCAAGCAACAGCAGAACATTTCCCCCTGATTTGGAGCTGTCTGACCTCCCATAAACAGCTTCAATCAGCAAGGATAAGGCATTAATAATGGCACGCAGACACTGTATCATTTAATTTGTCATCCTTAATCATAATTCATTGCTGGACTCATTAGATTTTATTTCCTGGAACAACCGCTCTCCATTATGTGCTTGTGAATGCATTTCCCCCTTATCTCCTGTTGTTGCATTTCTACCCTGCCGTTTCCCCTCTTGCAAGGAACCCAAAACACCTGATGTGGCTTTTGTTTTTTCATCTTCACAACAGCCCTGTGAGGTGGGTTGGGCTGAGAGTCAAGGGCTGGCCAAGGCCACTCGGTCATTTTCACGGCCGACGGGGGGCTTGATCCTTCCAATGATTGAGAGGAACTCCTGCGAATGCTCATGGGGAAGATCGTAGAAGGGAGATGACCCTGTCAGTAGTAAAAATGTATCAGCGCCAGACACACAAAAGAGCTGCTTAATACAAGGCAAGGCCGGCATTCCTAGGGAATTCCCTTCTTCACCGCCGTTTCCCTTCTTCATTTGCCTTGTCTATCAACTTTAATAAGGACACGCTTGGCACTTCAGAAGTAATTATCTTTGCTGCACTATTTCTGAGTGATTTCTTGAAGCTTCCATTTCTTTGAAGGCTGTTGTAAGATTTTTTTCCCTTTTGCTACTTCTGCATGTGCTTCTTGCACCTTCTTACGGACATGTGAGTGTTTTCCACCAAAATTAGGCCAGGGTTTGTCTGTGTGCATCTGGGTAGTTTTGGGGTACCTCCCTGAGCTTGGGGGTTGTGGGTCCAGCTAAAGAAGGCACAGCCCTCTATCAGGTACGCACCTTTCAAAACATTTCCGGAAGTCCGTGGCTCTATTTTGCATTCAGGCGTAATGAATTAACTCTGTACTGTGCCTTTAAGGACAACCCAGACTCCTCCCAGTGGGGGCTGTGGTGGTGGTGGTGGTGGGGAGCTTACTGCAAGCCTGGGTTAGGAGACCTGCCACAAATTTGCCAAGAATCTGCTTGTTGTGTTACAAACCCCAGAATTCTGTTGCCAAAGTACACCAGTCCACAGCGCTGAACAGCTTCACAGCAGGGGGGCAATTCCCCTGGTCAGAATATTTATTCCCGCAGGGATCCACGCCCCTGGGTGCACCAAGTCTATAGCGGATTTCTCGTTCTTCTAACCGACCGACATGATTCAATTTCACGGTGCTCGAAAGAGGAGTGCAATCTCAGAGCGCTGGATGGAAGTTGCTCCGACTTCCTCCTCTTTAATTTTTTGAATACTTTCTTTTTAACAGCCGTGCTTTCTCCTGCTTCCAGAAGGAAAGTGATGCTGACCTCATATGACCCATTTTTTAAAATCCAGTGCTTTCGCCTTGGGATAATTTAAGAGCTCCGCGCCAGTGCTGTGGCACAGTGAGATAAGGTTATCAGCGGTCCTGGGCAATAGCATGCATTGGAGAGGAGAAGGCGATGGGAAAGCTAGTCCTGCCAGAAACTGGCAGAAACTGGGTGGACCAGAGTTCGTGGCGAGCCTGCTATGGAACCAAGCGAGCAGGGAGACCAGAGCCAGGCAGAAGAAGAACTGAAGTTGTCAGTCCCATAAGCTGCCTGTCTGGACCCACAGCTAGTATAGGGCAGAGCCAGAGGCAAGGGGAACCGTGAGTGGGAACCCGATGAGAACGTTAGGCATCAGTGGAGAGAATGCTGTCCACTTATCCATGGCCAAATAAGAGATGTCACTATCAAAAGGTGCCAAAAAGAGGCCATGCATAAAATTTGCTCCTGCAGTGTGAGGATGCTGAGGACACAGTGGGTTAAATCGTTGAGCCGCTGAGATGTTGATCGGAAGGTCGGCGGTTCAAATCCGCGCAATGGGGTTAGCGCCCGCTGCTTTTTCCCAGCTCATGCCTACCTAGCAATTCGAAAACATGCAATTGAGAGTCGATAAATAGGTACCACTTCGGTGGGAAAGGTAACAGTGTCCCATGGGCCTCAGTGCTTGCTTATGCCGGCCACGTGGCCATGGAAGCATCTTCGGACAATGCTGGCGCTTGGGCTTACAAATGGAGATGGGCACCAGCCCCAGAGTCGGACATGACGGGAACCCTTGCCTAATGGATATGTATGTGTATAAATTTAGAGATGAGGTCAACCGTTGAGGTAGAAATGCAATATCTCTCATCAGACTGTGGAAGTCTCCAGCCAGGAGACACACAAGTTTGCCTGTCCCATCTGTGGGTGGGTCTTCTGGTTCTTGATCTCCAAACTGGAGAGCAGAACAGTCCGAGATTGCAATCTTTCCTCACAGGGAAGCCATTTCAGCATATTGATCATGTTGGTGGTTCTCTTTGCACCCTTTTCTGGGTTTATAACATCCTTTTTGAAGTTCCTCTCACTGTATTATCTCGGTTTCTTGTTGCCATGGGTCGTCCCACAGGGACAATTATAACCACCCCAAGGAAGTTGACCAAGGGCTTAGTTCCAGCAGCAAATGCATTTGTGCATGGTATCCAAGACTTTGTTGTTGGATCATCTTCTGGAAAAGCATATTTAAGGGGCTGCCTGCTGAGAAGAGAGGGAAATTTTTTCTGGAACCCTCTTGAACTTGAACACGGAGATAATATATGGATGAGTGGAAGAAATCACATTTCTGCCTTTTCCATGTTGGGCATCGTCCAACAGTTAATGCTTGTTCTTCTGCCATTGGAAATGCCTCCTGGAATCCACTGGCTACAGCTTCCAAATGCATTTTCTCACCCCTCATCTCTGTTTCTCAGTTCCTTCCACAGAGGTCTCACTCCACCAACCCAGACTGCATGACGCCCCATGGTACTATCCTCCATCAGACCTTGGATTTTGACGAGTTCATCCCACCAATCCCACCTCCGCCCTACTATCCGCCTGAATATACCTGCACTCCCATGATAGAAGCTCAAAGGTGATCCATTTCTTTAGTCGGTCCCTCGCGTTCAACACGAGGGACCCAGATGAGCCAACACCCTGGACCTTGCACGATGAGGAAGTGAGGTCTTCGGCCTCCACAGAGGCTGGTTGTCTTGCTTTTAAAGGTAGCACTAGAGAGTTTGGTGGCCAGTCACAAGGCACCGTCCTTCTAAGACTCCATCTAGCAGGGACGTCAGAGAAATCCACAAAGGATGCGAAGGAATTTGGTTTGCTGTGAATCCAACCTGCAGATTCCTCAGTGGAATGGGTTTTCTGAGTCATGCAGATTTGAGGCCTGTTTAAAAAAAAAAATGGGGAGGATTTCTGCAAATTTGCACTTGTGCTAATTTGGATTTGTGCTGATAAGCAGTTGTGCAAGTGTGTATCCATGCTAGTGAAACAAAATTCACACATATCCCTAATTTTAAAAAATGATTCTGTCAACAAGCATGTGACAGAATGAAAGATCTCTGGCGACCTGCAAGACCCTGATGGAACGGGCTGAACAAAATCTGCAGCATACAGTTACCTGGGAGTAAATCCCTAATGTCAGCTAGATTTACTTTGGAGAAAGTATGCACAAGATGGTGTTGTGAGTTGCACACACCTGCAGTGTTTTTTATTCATTAAATACATTTAATATTTAGTTGGACTTTCGCTCAATTAAAATAAGCCCTCTTAGTCGACCAGTCATGCATAATTGAGCTGATTCAAGGAGTACAATTAAAACTTGCATGCATTTGCCTCTGGGTAGAAATAATCATTCTGGAGCTTTGGACTGGCTCACCTGTGCTGCACCAGCCACGTCCTTCACTGGGTCATTTCTTCCTCTATAGGAGAGAAGGACGAAGCCCGTTTCAAAGTCACCCTTTCTAGAGGGTCGCTCATGTTAGGCCATTGCAGCAAAACATTTATTTTAATGTATTCTAATGTTATTTATATGGACCTAATTTATTGTTGTAATCCGCCCCGAGGCTTCGGCGAATGGGGTGGCATAAAAATGTTTTGATAAATAAATAATAAATAAATAAACATTTCCAGCTGCTTGACCTGGTATCCTCCAGTTGTTTGAGCCTGCAGTTGCACACGCTCTACCAGCATGGCCAGTTCTCAGAGAGGATAGGATTTGTTGTCCAAAATATCTGGGGACAGCAAGTTACAGACTGACAAACAGCTATAGCCTGTTCTAGACTAACACATTTATTATGGGATAGGCTTTGTGACATGTTAGTCTATCTGTTTCCGCAAGATGTTCCACTGCCCAATGATCAGGGTACCACTTTGGTCAAGTAGGGATCACTTTATTGAATTGGGTCGAGTTAACTTTGCCTCTGTGGTCATTAATAGCTTTAGCTCTAATTACTTATGATGCTGATGCTGATGATGCTTTTCATTTTAGAGGGCTCCATCTGGACTTTCCTCACTCACCCTTCAGTGCTTTATACGAGGTAACCATCAACAGCCCTGGGATGCTGTATCCAACTGAGCTGCCTCCCCCATATGAAGCAGTGATTGGACAAGCTGCAGCCAATCAGGTAAGAGAGCATCAGTAAAGGTGATGGAAACTCATGGACAGAACCTCAGAAGAATAAAATGTGCATGGTTACAAATGCAGGAACTTCTTTAGATGGAGGTGGATTCGATTCTCACCCTCGGTGATGTTTCTAGTGCACCTTTAGTTTCAATAATTCAGAAGCTGTTGAATGCTTCATTACTCATTACTGCTTCCCTGATTGATTGGTTGCTTGTTTGATTATTATTAAACTTGTATACCTGCTTGTAAATAGTCCCCCAAAGGTCTCTCTAAATGGTTAGATAGATAGATAGATAGATAGATAGATAGATAGATAGATAGATAGATAGATGTAATCCTATTCTTCATTCATTCATTTGTTCATTTATAAGCATCTCCCCCTTTTTTCTTTTGGTTGATGAATGAATTAAGTCGTTCAGAGTGAAAATTAACAGTTACAAATGAGATAACACTCGACGCAGACCAATTTCATTACAACTTTTCTGGACACTCAGGATTTCTATTTGGTACAAACCAGATCAGCTGAGAAAGTTACCACGCATCACCTGAATAGATCATACCATAGTATTCCATGTGTCTTTAGGAGGCGGTTGTGTAGCCATCTTGGAATTAGCGAATTCAGTAAACGTCCCACATCCCATAAAATGCGTTCGCTTGTAGTTGGTCTCGTCGTACCTGCGGATGTCTAGTCGGTTTCTCCATTTGCAGGAGGCCCTCAGTTTTCTGTTTCCATCTGATAAGAGGAAGGAAGCTTTGATCATAAGAGCTGGTACATGGGGCATTTGGGGGCTTTCGTCCCTTGGGTACCCCATAAGCTGGAGATGATTTGACAGCTCATAACATAACGAATGTCTACCAAAAGACTCCTAAATTATATTCCTGTAAAATGTTGTGCCATTTCATTTAAAACCTAATAATAGCATAATAAAATGCACAAAAACCGCAATAAATCCTTAATCATACTGGTCTGGATCCAGATTTAGTCATGTATAGGAGAAGCCCACTGAAATCATGTCTGTCCTAACTAGCATGCCCACCCCTCCATGAATTTTGATGAGTCTGTTCTGAGTATCTTTAAGTTAGGGTCCAGCCTGGTGATGCAGCTTAAAATGTTATATGGATGCAGAAATGCAAACCAGCCATGAGGTACAAGGATTAAAACAGGCCATGGGGAGTAAAGTGGGAGGCCTTAACTTCTAAAAATAGAGGATTTTTATAAGCCCCAGTGAACAGAAATGTCTTAGCCTGGGGCTGAAAAAGAGGAGCACAGGTATCGTGCTCGCTTCTCCTGACACAGGGGTCTTTCGCAAATCCATTTCCATGCTTTATGTAGCACAACATATTGTGGTAGCTGTTATGGGTAGTTTCAGAGTAGCTTCTTGTGACATTTGAACCCTGGATAATTTTTCTTTCATTGTGAGTTGTTGTTCGCCAATGAGCCAGTTGGAGAGTTCGTAGATGGTTGGGTAGCTTCAGAGGGGCTTGTCATGACTTCTGAACCCAATTCACTGTGGGTTGTCCCAAACAGCTAGAGAGTTGTCTAACAACAGAAACCTGTGTTCAAAAATGCACTTTTCCTATTCAGGGAGGGGAAAGGAAGCTCACCTTCAGGTAAGAATCAGGTGTGATGAGCACCAAGGTGGTAGAGAGAGAGCCTTGGTGAACTTAAGACGGATTTGTTATCCCATTCCCATCTGTTGGTTTGCACAATGCCAGAGAGCTAAGCTGTGGTCCCTGACCACTCCCAGTGTTCATAAAACTATTTTCACGAAAGCACGAAGCTGTTGCAGAAAGCAGCAAAGCCTTAAAAAGACACAGGAAGGGCACGTGGCAGTAGAAGCTGGAAGAAATGAATTTAGTTATGCAACTGCAGAGGAGATCTTGCATCTTGCATCTTAATTTATATCTTGTGCTAGTTATTGCCGTTGTTAAATTTGGTTTTAAACCGGGCTTTTATATTTTGTAGTATAATTTTAGGATGTTTTAGTGTTATTGTTATTTTTATATTGCACTAGTATTGTGTTTTATGTTGTGCGCTAAAGTGCCCAGAGATCTTTAGCTATTAGGTAGTATAAAAATACAATGCATTAGTAATAATAATACATTAACAAAAGTTGCAGCTGATCATAACGTTTAAAATCAAATAATTCTGTGTAGAATATAAAGCTTATGCTGTCTGTTCCCCTGATGCTTCATACGTACATACATACATACATATATAATATATAAAATAAAAATATATTATATTATAAACTCATTTTCCCTAAGATGGAACCCATTTACAAAAGGCAAAATGCTACCTTTACTTAATGGTCCTTATTGAACTAAAACTCAGCATCACTCCATGAAATTAGTTGGCAGCTGAAAAAAGGAAAATATAATTTTGCATAATGCATCGTTAGTATAGGATAGCCTTCTCTAGTCCAGTGTCCTTCAGATGCTTTGGATTACAGCCCCCATCATCCATGCCCATTAGCCATGCCAGCTATGGCAGATGGGAGTCATCATCCCAATTCTTTCCAGGGCAGCACTTGGGAACAGTCGCACTGCCACAAATTGGGTCTTGGGATGCTGATCGCCCTGTTTGGCTCAGGGCTGCATTTGCATCCGGCAGCGACTTTCTAGTATTTCCAGCAGAATTTCCCCCTCAGATCCACCTCAGGATGTGGTGGGTTGAATCTGGGAGCTTTTGCCTGCAAAGCAGATGTTCCACCACGGGAAACCCTTCCCTTTTCACGGGGCGAAACCTGCTTGTCAGAAGGCTTTGAAGAAAGGATTCGGAAGATCCAGGGAGGAAGTGGAAGCTGTCAACAGCTATTAGCCATCTAGGCTACCTGGAACTTCCAGGTTTAGATGTAGTCCCACTCCAGATGCCTGTTGCCAGAAGCAGCAAGACGCAGGTAGAGCTGCAACAAGCGTCCGTTTTTCCCAATTTAGCTTGCTCGCCAGGAGACTGTCTCTTCACGTCGTGCTCTGTATGACTTAGCCCGCGGGCTTCCTGGCTTCCTTGCAGCATGACAAGGCAACGCCTTGACTCGTTCATAGACTTAAAACGAGTCTAGAGTCTCCAAAACAGTGGCCCAGTGTAGTACCCGCCTCTTCAGGATTCCTGGCACCTGCTGATGGCTAGTTTTGGTCCTGGAGATTCTCTTCTATTTTTAATAAAGTCGCTTTAAGTTTGGCCTACTGCAAATGGCTGTACCACCTTTATCCAAGCCCGAAATTCAGTGCTTTGAACCTCAGAGCTCACCTCTGCCCTGGGCTTAGGTTCTTGGTTCCTCTCTCCAGTTTCCCTTCTGGGATATTTCCTGTCTCGTGGCCAACCAGGACAACCCGAATCAGCTGCCCCTCTTATTGCGTGGTAATAGAACCAGCAGTATCTGAATGATTTCTCAGATCCCAGTTATCCTGAAAGACTGAGACGTAAATCAGCAGCAAGGGACTCGGCCTCCCTTCGCGGTGTTCTGCCGAATCGCATCCTGGTTGCCAAAACAGAATAAAGCGAAAAGTTGCTGGCTCTTCAGTAACTAAGCTAGATTTTTCAATAGTGGTAATTACAGGTCTTCATAAGAGCTGTTGGGAGCCATTATCCTGTTTGCAGCACCTTGTTAATGCTTCTGGCAAGCTCGGCTGTTTATATTTGTGCCGATTAACATTTGAAAGCTTTTCCGAGAAGCAACGGGGCTGCTTTAACCAACGCAGGAAGTGCCGGAGTTGGCACCAGAGGCTTCTTTGGGGTGTGATTTCCCACAGCCTTCCATGCCAGCCACGAAGTCTGTAATGCCACTTTTCCCAGTTTGCTTCCGTGGCCAAGAAGCTCTTAAGGTGCCTTGAAAGACTGGGGCAATGGTAAATAATTGTGTGCAAAACATGCCCTTAATGGGTTTATTTTTCTCACACTTGAGTCTTCTTTTTTATTTAATTTATTTATTTAATTAATTATTGAAAATATTTATATGCCGTCCTATTCGCCAAAAAGCCTCAGGACGGCTTACAATGTCAAATATAACATAAACGACACAGCATAAATAGCATAAATAAAATTCCCGAGCCCCAGCCTGCTGCAGCATGGGCCCCATCTGAAGCTCTTTGGTGTCAGAGTTTGACCTATTCCTGAGACACCAGCTGTGGGCTCTTGCACCCTTGGATCTCCCGATCCATTGCACCTTTTATTTTGAACTTAGGTGAGCTATCTTGGTGTTCTGTAGTGGCGGGTCAGTTTCCAGGATGGGGAACAGCAGATCTTGTATTCCCGAGGGCTATTTTAGATCACTCTTCTCCAGTTCTGTGTGGGGTGGATCTCATTTGCACTCTCTTTCTCGGGAGTAACTTTTCTCCCTGCTTGACTCTCCAGTGCCATACACGCTTGAAGCTTCTTCTCAAAAAAGCCTTGGCATAGAAAACTCAGAGGCCTAAATTCCAGGGGAACTCACACAGCAGAAGTGCTTGTGTTGGCTGAACAAATATTTTCTGCAAAACGCCAACTTTCCTCTGCCCGCCCTTTCCTGCCTGCAGAATTTGAACCTGCTGCCATTTATTTCTCAGAAACAACCTCGTTCTCTTCACATTTCCCAACCCATCATCCTTTCTTTTTCTTTTCAAGAACAAGGCACACACAAAAGGTGGTTTTTTTGCTGCTGGTTTTTTTTTTTTTTTTTTTTGGGAAAATGTCAGAATCTGATACTTTGGGATGAAACAAAACTGCAGCATTTAGCCAATTCATCAGGTAATTTGCTTAAAATAGGCCTGTCATGTTTAATTAATTAATTGGTTTGCTACAGGGAGTAGGGAAATTGTAGGCAGAACTACTACTCCTTAAAGCACACACAGTGGGATTCATGCCAGCCTGAGAAAAAGGGGCTGCTTGTGCGCGTGTGGTTTTTTCCTCCCCGTTCATTCAAAATGACACCAAAGGAGGTGATAACAACAGCTGCATTTGTATCCTGCCTTTTTTCGTCTTGCAGAGAGACCTGGGTGGCATCCAGGTTTCTCCTGCCCTCTGGTTTATCTTCACAACTACCGTGTGAGGTAGGTCAGGCTTGGGGGACCCCAACTGGTCCCAAAGTCTCCCCGTGTGCTTTGTGGCCGAGTGTGGACCAGCCTCCACATCTCCCTCATTCCGTTCTCGCACTCGGAGGACCAAACCAGGCTGACGCTCACCTTGTATCTTGTTCCCGCTTGGCCAGGCAGCTCCCGGGTGACTTTTGGCCAGTCGCTCACTCCTGGCCTCGCCTACCTTGCAAGATTGTTGTGAGGATAAAATGGAGGAAGATTGTGTTAGCCATCCTGGAGGGGAAAAACCGGGTAGGATGCAACTATTGAAAATAAAGGAAATGGTTCGTGGCATCTCCAGCTGCCAGCCACTATCGGCCTGGCTGGACCTGCGGTCGAATCCAGCAGAGGTCCTTGTGTGCTCTCTCCCCATGTCTGCTCCGCCTTTGCTTGGCTCCTGAGTTGCGTTTTGCCTTCTCTCCTGATCTTGGGGTGGCAAGGGCTGCCCTGAACAACCTTTGGCATTGCTTCACAGGTTACCACCGCAGACCGAGAAGTCACAGAGGCCAGCCTGAGCGAGAGGGGCACCGCAGCGGCCTTCGGCAATCCAGGTAATTCCAGCATTGCCGGTTCACCTGCTTTGCTGGCGTTTCCACACTGATTCCAGTTCGGGTAAATCGCAGCCTTGCATAAGAGGCGATCAGGGAGTCCGAGCCGTTGCGCTCTGCCTGTGGCAGGCGATTCGTATCGGCGGGTCATCACCTGCAGCCACACGTTTCAGGGCGTAAACACAAGTGTGCCAACCAGCCCTTTGTTTGGGGAAATCTGTGCAAGGGCCTGTTCTCCTCTCCCACTTCTTCCCTCCGGACAATGACATTTGTCGGAGGCTAAGACGGTCGTCTTAGTGTCCAACAAATGAAAGGGAACCTGCGAGATTCATGAAAGCAGCAACAAGATGGCGGTTCTCCTTCCCGAAAAGTGAGGGCGCATCTCCACGGGAGCAAGGACTTTTGCTAGGGCTGCCTTTTCAGGGTTGCAAGTGTAATGGATCGGGAATGCTCTTTCTCTCCTGTCACACGCATTCACACATTTCTCTGTCTCTGAAAACCATTTTCAGCAACAAGGGGGAAGAGGGGCCAGAAAAAGAATAGAGCCATCAAAAAACCGATACCAAAACATGTGTATGTCTGCGGAAGAGATAAAAACCATCACTTGAAATACACATGGTTGCAAGCTAGTTCTTTTTTTTTCTTCTTTTGGTCTTTCCTTTTTACTTTGCTTTTAGCCAAAGCCTTACACACAAAAGGCCCTCTGATACACGGGGCAATTTGTCGGAGGGAGATAAAGGTGATTTGATCTCCTGTGTAGCTCTTTCAAACACATTGTTAAAGACAGGTAGGGATCCATCTCCGTTTCCTCATGCACGCAGAAAACTCTGATGACAGCTACATGTTCCTCGCTCTCCCCTGGCAAGAAAAAAATGTTTTATCAAAGAGAAATTTGCTTCAGTGGAAGCTGCTTTGTATGAAATCAGAATGCCAGACTCCCTGGCTCAGCGCTGTCCACCCCAGCCTTCTCCTACTCAGCCCCTTCTAGATATGCTGGATTACAGCTCCCATTTTCCCCAGGCTGCAAGAGTGTGGAACATTTTTGTTCCTCGGGATACTGTGTTGCTGAGTGAAAATCCACAAAAGACCTTCCCGGGGGACTCCAGCGTAGAATTGCTGAATTAGAAACCCATCAGCAAATTTGATTCTACCTGCTTAGGACACCAGCAAGACCCAAGGTTCCTTCTCAGATTTAAATGTGTCGAACTGGCCCAGCACAGCTGGGGCGAATTTGTCATAGCCAGAACTGCTGGCTGTTCTGCGTGTCAGTATGTTTCTCTTGTATATAATCAAGAGCCAGAATGGACATACTTGAAATCTGTAACTAGTGTCTACCTTTCCACCCTTTCATGTTTACTGTAGACCAAAAAGTGGCCAGAGTATTTTTCCAGTTGTCCACTGGCCTCTCTGTGGGCTTATTCTCAGATCTGAATAAGGGCAGGAGAAGGGAAAGATGCCGGCCGATCCAGGGAAGGGAGTCCAGGCTTAGTTGCAAGCCCAAACGCAGAGATCATGGCCATGTTGAAATGAAAAGGAAAAATGGCACAGGGGAAGGACCCGTGGGAAGTGTACCAAATGACAGGCTGGGTGGAGAAGAGGATCCCGTGGACTTTTGATCCCTCTCGGAAGGCTAGAATTGGTGGGTCACCCGGAAAGGGGTTCATCGTGGAGTCAGGATGGGGAGGGGGAATGTTTATTACAACAAAGAACTAATTTATCACGTTTAGCATTACAAAAAAAGTGTTGCTGGGCAGAAGCTTTAGTTGATTTTAAAGAATGATTAGATACAGATTAGAGCTCTCTCAGTCACTGCTTCCTGTCTAGGGAGAGCAAACTTCTGAATATTTGGCCCTAGGAGCAATGAGGAACTGGGCAGCCCTCTGAGTGGGATGGTGTGGCCTGGTGCCCTGCAACAGCTGGAGGGGTGGACCCGATGGCCTTCGTGGCCCCTTCCAACTCTACCATTCTAGGATTCTACGATTCTGTGATCCAGGAGTTAGACCTGATGGCCTTCATGGGCCCTTCCAACTCTACCATTCTAGGATTCTGTGATTTTAGGATAGCATGCAACGGCCTTACAATTCGACTCTTGTCTTCCAGCCTTGGTTGAGACCAGTTCTGACGTAGTTCCAGAACCCGCTGAGCTTTCTGAGCATCATGCCTTCTCCTCGGAGGATCTTTGTTCCCTGGAAGTCCAGCAGCCCCTCTTCTCTTCGGACTTGTCTCCATACAGCGCAGCAGCTCACAAAGGAGGCACAAACCGGAGTCACTCCAGCTTGGACTACAGCATCCACTATGGGGTGCACAGGACCCGTTCTCCGTGTTCCCCAGACAACGAGGTCAACAATGCCAGCCAGAGCTTTGGTGATGGGCGTCATGGACAGGACTTCGGGAACTGTTCCCACAGCCGCTCCCCGAACTGCTCTTCGGAGAACTTCGGCAGCTCGGAGAGAGCCTCGCAAGGCTCGGCCAGAGAGCGCAAAGCCACGCCTCCGCCAAAGCCACGGAAAACATGCTGTGCCGTTTTCAGCCAGGCCGTCCTCCCGCAGACTTGCCGGTCCCATTGCTCAGTGCCTGTAAGCAGCTCGCCCCACAGCTGCCCCGAGGGGATGGCCCAGCCCCACACGAGGAAAGGAAGGATGTCCGGTATCGTCCGATCCACTAGTGACCCCCTCTCGTGTTCGTCCACCACGGAAGGTAAAGGTGCATTTATCTCTCATGCCTCTGTCCCTCCTTTCTCCGGCGTGGAACTCAAGGCAGCGTAGCTCATTCTTCTCCTTCTCCCCGCTTTATCCTTAAACAATCCCAGGATTGTTCTTTGGGACATGGGCCAATAATTCTTCACAACCTGCCACTTCACGAGTTGCTTTTATGCCTGTATCTTGGTGTCACCACTGAGAAGGCCCTGTCTTTTGCTTCCACTCATGCTGAAGAACCAGGCTGGGCCCGAGTACCTCGGGGCCCAGTTTGCTAGTGCCAACGCAAACCTTTCCCAGTGGCCAGGAAGGAAAGGCATTGCTTTTGAAAAGCCAACGTGAGGCATACTGCAGGCAGGGGGAACTCTGACAGGGCAAACTGGTCTCCTCAGGCGTTCCCGTCCCACCACATGCAAATACTGTCTCTCCCCAAGCCAGGTTGTGCTCCTTGCTCACTCCAGAAACCGGGCCTCTGCGTGGTGCCCAGGTGTGTCAAAGTACCCAAATAGCCTCCTGCCAGGTTTCCTCCTCTTCCTCACATTGATCGACTTTCTTAAGATATGTTTAATTTTCTAAAAAAAGTATTTTCCTGACGGGCTGCCCCGGCATGCTGGAAAGTGAAATTCTGTCCTCTAGCACAGCCATTATTGGGGTTCAAAAGAGTGGCTTTGTGCTTTGGACCTCAGCGCTCACCCCAAGCTTCCATTTGGGGTCTTAGGCAAGCCACTGGCTTTGCTCTGGGTTTTCCTTCTGGTAGCCCCCTTATGTGACCAACGGTGCCCATCAGAGCAGCCATTTTATGAATGGGTGAGGAGCCCCAGGGCAGCCATTTTGTGAGAGTGCCAGTGACAGGCTCTCAAATTTCAAAAGGGGCCACCAACACAGGTTGGGGACCCCTGCTCCAGAAAGACGTGTGAAGCAGCTGAGAGAGAGAGGGGGAGAGAGAGAACTTTTAAGCATTACTCCTCTGAAGGTGGCTACCTGTGCCACCTAGCTTCAGATGTTTGCAAGAGGGTGTCACACGCATGTAGGACTTCGCAGAATCAGGGGCGGGATGGGGCAGCTGCAGGGCCTCTTCCGCCCATGGCGCCCCTTTCTGGCAATCCATGATGGGCAGCCATGGAAGCAGGGCCAAGCCAGTAGAACGAGGCCAACACTGGACTGCCTAAGCAGGAAGGCCACCCTCCGAGAACCATTTCTGCACCTCGAGACGATGGTGGGGAACATCGGGAGAGCCATGCCAGATCAGACCAAGCTCCATCTGGCCGGCCTTCTCTCCACGTGGCTGCCAACCATGGAAGGCATGCAAGCAGGGCAAGAGTGCTTCCCACCCATGTTCCCCCGCAGTTGGCCCACGAGGACAGATGGCCTCTGATCCTGGGGACAGGAGCGAGCCACGAGAACCAGGAGCCACGAAGAGCCGGCCCAGCAGGAGTGTGCTTTGCTTAGGTCCGAATGAGCACTGGTGTTTAAAACTCCCTTTCTCCCCTCCCCTCCCCTCCCTCCCCTCCCCTCCCCTTTTATTTTTAGTTCCTCTGTCTGGTCCTCATGTGGCTGCCTCTACTTGCCAGGACCCCAGACGCCACCCCTCGCCAGCCAGGAAGCCGAGGGACCCCCCAAAAGCTGAGCTCTCCCGGAAGCCGAAGGCCGTACACGACACCTGCCAAGAGCAGCCCCACTCGCTGGTGGACCTGCAGGCCTACAAGGACACCAAGTTCCTGGTGGGCAAGTTCCTGGAGCACTCCAACTGCAACCTGCCCCCGGAGGTGCGGCACGTGGTGAACAGCATCCGGTCGGTCATCAAGTCCGACGAGCGGCACATGGAGGAGGCCATCTTCAGTGCGAGCATCATCGACCAGGTGGGCCGCTCCAGAGTCCCTCTGTGGTGGGGCCGGGCAGGCCTGGCTAGAAGCCCGCGAAGGACCTTCCCCCCACCAGGGCCCCCGCTTGCTGCTGTTCTTCCCCACGGCAGCCTGCCTATTTGCCTGCCCCTTCCATGGTGGGGGTGGAAAGGGGGAGTGGGGATGGCTCTCCGCCAGCCAAGCCAGCAAGGGGCAGCCAAGAGGGGGGGAGGCTTCCTCTTGGGTTCTGCGTGGAGCACGAGGTGGGAGCTGGTGGCCTCCTTGGCTCCGCCATTCTGGGATTCTGTGGGAAGCGGGAGGAGAGAGAGCTGCTGGAGAAGACCCTGGTGGGAACGGGGGAAGGACCCTGTGGAGGGTGCCCTGCCCAGGTCTGAAGGCAGTACTGGATTTAGGAAGGAGCTCTGGTCTGATTGACTGATCCAATGGTTTGGATCCTTGGTTTTTCCTTCCAAGGAATTCAAGATGGCTGAACATAGTCTTTCTCCTCTCCCATTCAATCCTGGGAGGTAGATGAGGCCGAGAGTCTGGCCCCAAATTGCCCAGTGGGCTCCGTGGCTGGTGGGGGAACGAACAGAACCTGGAGCTCCAGGCTGCCAGTCCAGCCCCCTAACCCCTAGGCCCCTCTGCCTCTCTCATCTGCATGACCCCAGATGCCTGGATAGCCCAGCAGAACCTCCCCATTCAGACGAGGGCTGCCACTCAGGACCAGTTTCTGGGCAGCCCCCACAGAAACGAGGGCTATTTGCTTCCCATCCAACATGGGGGCTTCCAGGAGTCCCTGGGTGAGATGGGCGTCTCTGATCCAGCCAGGTGGTCCTTTTGTGCTCACAGAGCCAGGATGCTCAGCCTCAGGGCCGAGGGCCAGATCTGGGCTGCCTGGAGTCCCTGCCCAACTCGCCAGCATTCCGGGTTGTGCGCTGCTTTTTGCTTCACTGTAAGAGTTTGAGATGTTCCTCCTCGGAAGCAGGCGCTTCCTGCTTGAAGGATGCTGGCAGGTTCGGTGTTCTGGCTCGGCCACTCCTGCTTTCCTCTGAAATGGAAGTGGGCCTTGCGCTGGAGGTGGTTCAGTGCGCCGGTGATGGAGAATCCGTGACCTGCCAGTGAGCACCACCGTCAGCCCCCCACCTTGCTCTGTCTCCACAGCCAGTGCGTGTCTTGGACCCTGCCGGTGCTGAGACGCTCTTTCATTCCTTGCAGAGCTGAGAAAGGCACCTTGCTCATGTTGGTCATGCTGACAGATGTCTCTGCTGCTTGCACAATATCAAAAAGGACAGCCCCATAACCAGCCGTCCCTTTGAGGACAAGGCTCCATTGCTGTCTGCCTGCAGATGGCTTCCTATAGCTTATTAGCTCAAAAAGTCCAGGGATTCAAAAGCCACCCTTGCTCTTAATGGAGGTCCGCGTGCTACAGAGATACTTGGTGAATTCATAGGACTGTAGGAAGTGGCCTTCTAGTGAGTGAGAAGGTCGTTTGGTCCATTTAGCTCAGTATGGTCGACTCTGACTGGCCGCTGCATCTCTCCAGGGTTTCAGGCAGGAGTTTTTCCAACCCTATCTGGAGATGCTACCAGGGGTTGAAACCAGATCCTTCTGCATGCAAATCAGGGGCTCCACCACGGAGCGTCGACCCCTCCAAATTCACCAGGCTTCTGCAGGCTAGAAATTAGAAACCCTTGGTGCAAGGCTAGCTTGGTTTTGGGGGTTTTCTAAGAGAAACTCAGCAATCCAAGGAGTCGCACAGCTGCCTTGAAACAAGGGAACTGTTCCAGAGATGTTGCTCCGTCCGGTCTACCTGGATAGCCACAAAAAGATCAGAGCTGTTCCACAGATGTACCCATGACTCTTGTCTCTGCACCAGTGCCTTTTCCCTTGAAACAATTGCAGAACGCAGAGCGGGAGCATAAGCAGACGAGTTGGACTGCATCTCAGGCTTTTGAACTTGAAACAGAAAGTCCCCTGCTTTTAACTCTCTCTCTCTCTCTCTCTCTCTCTCTCTCTCTCTGGCTGTGTGTGCGCGCATGAAATTTATAACCATCTGTTCTGCCTAGGAACATGTCTTTAAGGCAGCTGACAATAAGCAAAAATCAGCACATAATCAGATCTTCTTCCCCCGTTTTTTCCATGAAGGCAGGGCCAATAAAACATTATGAAAAATGTCCGTTCCTCGGGCCTTTGATGTTGCTGCTGCAGCAGCTGCCCACCCGCAGTCCTTCACAAGTCATCTGTTCGTGTTTTATAATATCGTAAGCCATCCTGAAAGGCTGGTGAAAAATCTGTTGACTGCTGGAATAACGATTGCATGTCAAAAAGAAGGGCGGTTGTACAAATGTGAGAAGATGCATTGGACCCAGTACTGTGGATACAGGTGGGCAGCTGGCTTCAGACTTGAGTTTTTTTCTAGCCCTGCCTGGAGAGGACCCTGGAAGTTGAACCCGAGACCGTTGGAAAGCATCGCGCAGCCTACGCAGGCTATGTTATGAAGCTAGAATCCAGTAGCTAGAGTACACAAGCCAAGTCTATGCTCCAGTTTGGCCCTTGGTGTGCAGAGAAGCCAAAGATGTGAGCTGGACATGAGTCTGAATGTTCCTCACCTGTGGAAAAAAGAGGAATTTAATTGGTTGCCTTTGACAGCGTCTTTGCATGATGCTACTGGCCCACCTTTGAGTTTGGTGCTCAAATCACCGATCAGAGGTGGATTCTGTGTGTGTATCCAGAACTTCTCTGCGCATGGCTTATAAGAGAAGAGTAGGACCTTGGTTCTACCTCTGAACCACCATTTTGAATCTGCCTTCATCTCCCAAGAGCCATTCTGTTACCGCTGAGGTCCATTCAGTCGACCCTGGAGTTGTGGTCAAACCCCAGGTGGGACCTGGCAAGTGTGGGGTGGCTGAGGGCCAGAAGAGGGTCTTCTGCTTGGAGGAGATAGCAAGGACAGGTCTGTGTTGGAAAGCGTCCTCTGCTTGATGGGTTGCCTGGTCCAAGTCTGGTTGAATCTCGGAGGACCACAAGGCGGCAGAGCAGGGTCGGCAGGCTGAGCGAGCAGCTACAGTGTGTTGCTTAACCCCTGGACAACGCAGGGTCTGTCTTCAGGGCTCGTGCCCCAACCCACAGAAGGGGCAGGTGTAGGCTGATCCCCGAAAGCGGAAGCAGCACGTGTGCATCCGTTAGCTCCTTCATGCGCATGGAAGCGCATCGGTTCATTAATCCATGATTGCATGTTACCAGCCAGTTCGTAATCCAGCTTCCCTACTCTCGTGGGATGTCTTGGCCATGTATTCAATTATACAAATTTCGTGCATCGTAGTTATTTTGCTTTGCATTCTTTTCCATTTATTCGTTCACCATAAGAAAATTAAGGCATTATTTAAAAAACACATTATACACATTATTTCTACATTCACACCTATACATATGCATGTGCTTATGCGAATGTTATGCAAATGGGCCATCTCTTTCGTCCTCTGTTTTGGCAATGCGCAAGAGGCCGGCCTGTGCACAAGTGTCATTCACCTGCCTCTGCCCTGGAGCGTGATTTGCTTCACCCTGGAAGTCCCAAAGAACGGCACGCCCTCATCCTCTCCTCCTCTTCCACAGGTGATCACAAGCTCCCAGCAGAATGTGGATACTTCAAGGAAGCGGCTCCTGGAAGACCTCCACCTGCAAAGCTGTGGGGCACTCAGCTCCCCCGTTGCCTTCTTATGCAGGGCCCACATCAGCCGCAGCTTAGAGAGGGAAAGGCCCCACAGTTTTATTGGAGTCTGCCGAGAGACCATCCTTTGACAATGAGCTGTAGCTCCACCAAGGGATGAACAAGAGACCTCGAAGGACCAGGCAGCTCATGAGACTCACTCGCCAGTGTGTGGCTTTAAAACGGCCAAAGGAAATCCAGCAGTCTCAGGAGTCTTCCTTTGGAGGTTCCTGTCTGGATGTTGACTTTCAGTGGCTGGACACCCCGATTTCCATGAAAGCATATTCAAGGGACACCTTTTTGCAAGAAAAATGGGGGCCCAAGCAAGCAAAGACCCCAAAGCAACGAACAAACTTGTGACTCTTTTTACCATTGCAAGGAATCTGTTTTTTAACGTTCTGAAGGTTCTGCTTGGGGAGGAGAACTGGGGAAAGACCACCCCGTTGCTGAGTGGCAGCGATGCTCCCATACAACGAAGAAGTGGTGTTTTATTCACAGTACCTCAAAAGTGTTTTAACTAATTCTGGACAGTGTTTTAATAATTATAATAATTATAATAATAATAATAAACATATTTCTGGGCAATGCATCTTCCAGAAATGGTTTTGTATGAGCAGAGGATGGATTTGCTATTGGTTTTCCTGGGTTAGAGGGAGGGCTACGCTTACTGTGTCCCATCTTTTTGGACGTTCAGGATGTAAGATGTTCAAGTTTGGATTTCTCTGTATTCCTTGTTAAAAGATTATTCCACAAAAATACCTCGGGTTGATTTGGGCTTTGCATTCTAACCATTGTCAATGTAGGACCCTGTCTCCTGTTACCTCGGCGATGTAAGTGCAGTCACCTTTCCAGGTGCTCATTTCGACTGGAGCCATCTTGAATGAGGTCCTGCGTGCTGCCTAGTTCTGATGTGCTGAACACCCAGGTAAGCGTCTTCCATTAAGACCCTCCCTTGAGGTCCTCCCTTGAGGGCCCCCGGCCTTTCAGAGCATGGTCTGTTCTGTGTTGTCTCCCCACCACTGCCACCTGCGGAATCCCCGTGTCAAGTGAAGGCTCCATTTCCAACATCCGCTTTTTTTAAGCTGCATCTGTCTTGTCGTTTGCAACAGCCTCGCACCCTTAATTCCCGTTTCCCGTCGGTTTTAGCTCACCGATGGTTGACTACTTCACCTTGCCCCAGTTGCTCTTCTGAGCTGCCCTTAACCTCTCCAAGTGGAGAGCTAGAAATTCACCAAATTCAGTGGAGAGCTAGAAATTCCTTTTCAGAGATGCTGCAAAAGACATTCCTTCCAGCTGGCCGGGCAACCGCTGGGGTTGCCATCTGGAGCATCCGTCTGGCCACTTATTCCTGAGCCACCCAGTTACCTTTAAAAGGTTCCTATCCAGGACTACAAAGGACTCATTGCCTCTCATGAGTCAAGCAGACTCACAGCCAAGGTAGGAGCAAAACACCATCCTCCTTTTCCGCTGAATCAGAACACGGCCTTGAAATCTGCAGTCTTATGTTTTGGTTACAAAGCCTGACTCCCTTTTCTCCTTTAACTGGGCACAAATTTGAGCTTGGGGGGAGAGAAGTGGGCATGCTGGAAGTCGAGAGGGACTAGGATCATGAGAGGATCAGTGCCAGTAAAAGCAGAAACCCCTGCATGGCTCTTAGCTATTTTTTCATCCTGATTGCGGGGGGGGGGGGGGGACATGCCATGAATTCTAGTATCTCTACTGCAATCACGGAAGATAGCGCTGTATCCCATCAGTAGAAGAGCGTGCCTTGCTCGATGCATCCCATTCCTTGGCTCTTTTCAAGGGCACAAGGATTTACAGGGAGATGCTGCTGTTGAGAAGCATCCAAAGCTTCCATCTTCAAGAAAAGCACCTCTTGGC
Source organism: Varanus komodoensis (assembly GCF_004798865.1). NCBI lineage: Eukaryota > Metazoa > Chordata > Lepidosauria > Squamata > Varanidae > Varanus > Varanus komodoensis. Next base: position 1,559,663 of record NW_025335817.1, read on the forward strand.
TCTATAGCGTGAAGCTACAGTGACCTCCAGTGGAAGCCAAGGAGTTGAGACTGCCAATAGTGGGCACTTCTTGTACGATGGATTCCTGGGTATCTAAGCGAGCACTTAAGCTCTCTGCATGCACTTTCAGCCTAAGCCAGGCTGGCTCCAGTCTGCCCAGGACCACTGCTTGCCCTTCCTCAGTTCTGAGGGACTTGGGACAGCAATCTCACACAATTCCCATGGGAAGACACAGATGCTCCCGAAAAGCGGAGCTAGGAACTAGGAGTGCTGGTGCTCCATCGTGGCCGCCTGGTCTGCGAAACAAACAAGAGGAACCACAGTGCTTTAATACTCCAAATTTATTAGTGAGTCTAGATTAATTCTCTCCTAGGGTCACCTGCATGCAACAGAGATGTACGATGTTATTCCTTGAAGTACAGTAATCCTAAAGCTTTTTGTTACTGCATGGTAAGGCGTCTTAAGTCACAGTGTATTTTTCTTCAAGGCCTTGGGCCAAAAGTAGAGAGAGAGAGAGAGAGATTGAGAGAGAGAGGTTGGGGGAAGAAGGAAAAAACCAAGACGAAAAGTTACAGCAGTTGACATTAATCTCATAATGAACACAACATTACTATTACTGCGTTTATCATCTCCACACATTCTAATACTGTTGGTGGCCAACGGCTTCCCATCTGCAGCCACCGGTTACATTCAGAACACGTGTTGGCTCAGAAACACAACAGGAAAAATAACCGAGATTAAACAGTTTGTATAAAAATTATTATTTAAGCATGGCTTTCCCGCCCTGCAGTCGGGTTCAACCAAAGGGCAGTATGGAAGGTTGCGGGCTAGTAAACGTGGAAGGGCCCCCATTGCCAAATTAGTAGCAACCATGTTTGCCGTTAAAAACCATTAAGCTCCAAACATAAACTGACTTCATCTAAATAAATATTCAGTGTTCGTATCATGGCAATTCTTTTATTTTGCATTAAAAAAACGCTTTCCCCTTCACCCCACCCCGCAACACCCCTTGTTCCTGTTTCACATTTAAGTCACATCTCATCAAAACTCACAGTAATTACACTTGTCAATAAGAATACCAATGAAGACAGTAGTTTTTCTTTCGATTAGCATCCTTCCTAGCCCCTCCTGCACTCAGATTTGCATACGTCTTGGCCCTCGCCCTCTGTTCCGCACTTCGCATTTTTCAGTCAAGTGTGCAGGTTTTTCGGCCACCCTGATTTTAAAGTGTGTGTGTTTTCGCAGGCTGGTTCACACATTTGTCTTTGCCATTCTGGGCTAAAAGTGGCAGATGGTCGTAAACACAAGGCAGGCATGCCAAGGTCATGTTTAAATACACATTACAAGCACAACCCGCCAGGAATGAAGACTACACAGGCCCCACGCCACAGGCGGGAGCCAAGCGAGAAAGCGGTGGGGGGGGGTGTAGGGAACACCGGTGGTGGACTTCACCCTACGCTTGCATAACTCACACGAAAAGGGGGTTTTGTTGATGACCTTGCAAAATACTTCTGTGAATTAGAAAGATGGTGTCAGTGGTTCTTGTCCATAGCAACAGCTTCATCTTTTGGCAACACAATTTTTTAAAAAAGAGAACCTAAGAAAAAAAGGCGAAGAAGCTGACTCGGTTGAGTTTCCAGAATTTCCGGGACTCGGTTTCAACCCTTTCCGTTCCTGCAATATACAAAATTCCTCGCAAAGGTTTCTTCTTGCATGGCTGAGACTGCACAGTCCTTCGGATGAGAGATGCGGCCTCGTGCTAGATGTACAGCGGCGTCTCCTGTCCGGTGAGCAGCCTGAACATTGCTGCAGGCATGGTCTTCATATGGATCTAGGGCGCACGGGGCAAGAGAAAGGATGGGAACTGAGTTCAGTTGAAAGACACAGCGGAAAGGAGCATGGACTGAGTCTCAAGCTAATCATTTGTAATTTCATTTGAGTCTCAAGCTAATCATTTGTAATTTCAGTTCTCACTTTGAACCTTACGGGGGCCCTAGCACCGCCAATGAAGAAAACTCACTGGAGTGCTATTTATTCAGGCTGGACATCAGGAAAGGTTTCCTCACAGTCAGAGCCATAGGACAGTGGGACCAGCTGCCCGGAGAGGTGGGGGGCTCTCCCACACTGGGGAGATTCAGAAAGAAACTGGGCAGCCCTCTGAGTGGGGTGGTGTGACTTGGTGTCCTGCAACAGCAGGGGGCTGGACCTGATGGCCTTCATGGCCCCTTCCAGCTCTACTACCCCATGATTCTGTGATCCAGGGGCTGGACGTGATGGCCTTCATGGCCCCCTCCAACTCTACCATTCCATGATTCTATGATCCAGGGGCTGGACCCGGTTGCCTTCATGGCCCCTTCCAACTCTACTCTTCTATGATTTATGTATTTAATCTTTTTATACTGCTCAATAGCCGAGGCTCTTGTAGATCAAAAGATCTGGAGGACCACAAGTTGGCCACCTATACTGTAAGATTTGTATGGAGCAGCTGCTTGGCCTCTGTGCGAACAGAATGCTAAGCCCAACGGGCCTTGGATTGATGCAGCATGACCCTTCTTCCGTTTGGACCATCCAATTTCCACTCCCTAATTTCTGCCTAGGTGTTCACAGATAAGACAGACCTTCCTGCCTCTTTCATAAGCCTGTCCTCAGTCAATCATTGGAATGCCAATTGATCAAACTGAGAGACCACATGCAGACAAGCAGTGTTTACTGTTTGAACTGAATGGATTGCCAGTTCTTGGTTCATTTTACTCCTCTAACACTGAAATCAGGTAATGTGTCAAACATTCAGAAGCACTCTGCAATCTTTTGGAGGAATTCCACAAAAAATTCAGGCGAGGCCCGCTTCTTGAATTTAGCTGCCATTGATTCCCCGGAGGATGAAATGATTTTGTTCGTCCTCCAATACTAGAGTCTAAAATCTATTACAGACCCTTTATTATGAATAAAAGATTCCACTCGGGAAGACTCACCTCTCCCACTGAGTTCGACAGGGCTTGCACTATCTTCTCATGGGCCGTGGCAACAACACTTTGCCCATTGATCTCAATGATGCGATGGCCCACCCGGACCCCTCCTCTTTCTGCTATCCCACCTCTCATCAGACTGCAGATCTGCCGAAAGAAACTCACAATCAGTTTAAGAGCAAAAAAACCCGATTCTGCCAGATGTTCTGTGTGAAACTAACAAGAAGGTTGCAAGCGTTCAACTTTGGTTTGCTTTCCTAACATGATTTGCTATTGCTACAGAAAATGCCCCATGCAGGCATGAATTTGGGCATAAGTGTGGATTCCATTCTTTGCCTCTGGTGGGGCCAGGCTTCCAGGTTGAAAGACACAAGTTTTTGGTTATTAGAACCTTGAGAGCTATCGGCTGGAGCCAGGTGTGCAGGTGAGAAGACATGCTAGGAACTGGGGAACACGGTGCCTTGAGTACATGCTCCATACAGGAATTCCTGTTTAGCACTGGAACCCTGCTCACAATTATTTTCACCAGAGAGAGAGAGATCTGGGTTGTAGTTTCCTCTCCTCAGCCAGGAATTCCACTGGGTGACTTTGGTCCACCAGCATCCACCTTCCTGTCTTAGGACTCCAAGACAGAACAGAAGCGTGGTTTGATCCATCTGATGGGAATATTCTCTTATAAGGGCATATAATCAAGATGCCCAAAGCTCCATCTATATGAGGAGTTCCGTGCTCTCTTTTCTGAGATGCAGTTATGGATTTCTCTGGAAGGAATTCTCTGTGCAGCGTTTGCAGGCAAGATGGGAAAGCTCAGTGAGAGGCAGTGTGGTGTAGTGGTTAAGAACACAGGACTGGGACGCAGGCGATCCGGGTTCTAGTCCCTCCTCAGCCAAGGAGCCAACAGGGTGACTTTGGGCCAGTCGCAGCCTCTCGGCCCAGCCTACCTCACAGACTGGGAGGAGGAGGAGAATGACGTACGCAGTTTGTTGTAAGAAAAAAGGCAGGATTCTTTTAAAGAAGTTCTGACCTGCATCTTAGTCCTGGAAGTGAGCCAACCCTTAATTTGAAGTGAGCCAAAACTTCCAAGACCAAGGTGCAGCTCAGAGCACAGTTCTACCAGGGTGGTCCGGGGACCTGAGTCGCCGTCTGAGGCTCAGCCTAACCCACCATACAGAAAGGAGTGTTTTGTAAGCCACCTTGGATTCCTCGCAGGAAAAAAAGCGTGATACAAATATAATAAATAATGTTTCTGTCCAGACTGTCTCTTAGAGGAAAACCACATTTTAAAATCCCCAGGCAGATGTAGGCTTCGAATGGAATGGGACTGTGTTTGAATATCTGCGGAACTGACACAGAATGGACAGAGGTGGCTCGCTCTGTCCCCTGTTTGGACCACTCACTCTGTGAGGGCTTCCCAACATGCTCCACGGCTGAAAGCAACGATGCTTGGCTTCACGTGACGGCAACAATTTACTGTGTAACTTGGCTACCGGTGTTAGGAGAGAGCAGAAATGGTTGCTATGGGAATAGCCATCTGCAAACACACACACACACCCCCCTATCATAGTCCTCCACCTCTATAAAGGATCAAAATTCTAAGCCACGCGTGGTCCCGGCTCTAGCAAGGACATTCTTAAAATCAGCCTGCATCTGATGGATGAGGCAATCCCGTTTTGCTCAAAGGTGTTCTTGAGCTCAGCAATGGTAAACCAAGGAGGTGGCTACAAAGAAAGCTGAGCAGGAGGCAGCCCTGGATTTGATCCACAGAACCCGTGGCGCTGACAACCGCTTTGGGAAAGTCAAGGTGGCAAAAGACTGTGGCCCAAAGAGAGATGCTTTGCTCAAAAGGTGGAGTCCATCCCTGGATGGGTTTGTCCCTTGCCAAGCTCAGCATCTGTTCTCCCCACCACTGCTAATTCCACTTCCCAATTTGGGCACAAGGACTGGATTTCTCAAGCCACCGTAGCAGTGGAGCCACGGACCTGGCGCAATGAAGCTGCGGAACTCCATGTTAGAGAGCTCTCTGGGGTCACGTGCCAGGATGGGCAGGGTCGACGTTAAAAGGGGTCACAGCCAAAGTGCCACCCAAGTTGAACTGACAGCCCTTGTGCCAGTTTGCAGCAAAACTAGAGTTTGCAATGTTGCCCAAAGCCGCTGAGAACACAATCCTATGTAAGGTTAAACAAAGAAGAGGCTCTGTAAGTCCCAGCCAGTGCGCATCCTCAACTCTGGTTTGCATGAACCGTAGAGCACAAGCCTGGTTTGGGATCTGGGTTTGCAAGTAAACCGCAGTTTGCTCAAACCAGCATGTGCCGGGTTCCACTGCAGCAGCAAAATACCTCCTCCTGCAACACTGGAATGGAAGCACCTCATCCTCTGGTGCGCGGAAAAGCATCACGGCGACACTCCGTGTGCTTCTGCATCACCCTCCGTCCTTCCGCCCCAGCAGGTTCTGTGGAATATTTGTCTTCTGGGCTCCTAGCTTTAGCAGGAAATGGTTTCGCCTCTGCGCAATGCAGGCCTTGAGCAGAAGGAGCATCCTTGAAATGCCTCCATCAGAACAGACCCTGTTCTTTAGTCCCGAGTTAATTTCAGGTCAGTCAGAGGTAGCAATGCAAACCTACAGCAGCTGCGGATGAGCAATCCAACTCTCTCTCACGAACACAATACAGTTGGCTTTCAAACAGGAAATGCCCCCCCAGCTTTTTGTCTCCTTGCCCCAGCTTCAGCCAGGCTGTAGGTTTAAAATTTAAAATTCCCTTCACAGGCTTTGAGGAGATCAGAAACGACTTGCGATCGCTCCGTCAGGTCCAGCAATCTGCAAATGGCTCTGATGTTCCGGATCGCTTTCAAATACACGGCAAACTGTGCTGGCACAGTGCAAAGGATAGGAGTCCTGATTTCAAGAAGGGATTCTGTGTGGACTGTGATGTGGATTTGTTGTTGTTTTGTTGCAAACTTATGCCCGACCCATCACGACCCCGTGGACAACGTTCCATGGTGTCCATTGATACCGGTGTGTGTATGTGAGAGAGAGTGACTTAATATACAGATAAATTTTGTGCTGGGACAGTCTTTAAATTCTCTACCCACTTCATGGCAATTAAGGCAAGGGCAGTGTAAATGGATTTTCCATGTCCTTTTGATAGCTAATAGACTGATATCACAAAATTGGAAAGATAAAATGCTCCCCTCCCACAAGGTGATAACTTGAGGACCTTACAGTGCTTCTGACATTCGAACAACTGGCAAATTGGCATCACCTTCAAATAGATGCTTATCTGGGTATCTAGTCTGCTTTTGCGGAAGATGATGAATAATCACTAGAAAATGGTATTAGCATATATACACATTTCATATGACCTCGCTGCTTGTTCTCACAAATCTGTGTGAGAATACCAAAAAACTGCTGGTGGGGGAGGAGAAAGAGAGAGAGAGAGTGTGCGTGTGCATCCCCTTGGAAGGACTTGCATCCTTAAAGGCAGAGTGCAGGAATTATAATAATAAATCGGTGCCTTCCTACTCTGGCTAGTTATCTTTACGGGCTTCAAGTCTCTTCGTGGACTTCTGATGCTCAGTCCGTCCACTGGAACAGAGCCAACACGGAGCGAGATTACGCTGCGAAACGCGGAAGCCGCAAATGGAGACCTGGAAATCACACACCAGCCAATGGACCTTCCTGTACGTACAGAAGGATTTCAGCCCATTCTAGCCGAGAGAAGGTCGGTGGATTTATCTCACACAGTTGTCTGGCGCTCCCTTTCACAGCCTGCCCATCTCTAAATGTAGGGCAATTCATATATATATATATATATATATATATATATATATTTAATTGTTATATTATTTATGTATGTTTTTATGTATTCTTTGTGAGCCGCCCCGAGGCTTTATTGAGATGGGGGTGGCATAGAAATGTTTTAAATAAATAAATAAGAATATTTCTTTATTTGCAGTCACCCCCCTATTTTCTCCCAAGATGGCACTCCAAGCAGCTGTGCTGGAGTACAATTCCCATCACCCTGGACTACCAGGGGTGGTGGGAGTTGTAGTCCCACATGCTTGGAGAAGACCTCCTCCTCCTCCTCTCTGACACACTAACTGCATGCATCTCAGGGCAGGGAACCTGTGATTACTACATTAAAGGCATCGGCAGCGCCTGGCAAATCACAACTTGTCGCAGGAGGTGCAGAAGCGGAATCTTTTTCCCAGCCTTCAGTATACCTCGTGGCCACGAGATGGTGCCCAACTACAGGGAAACGAGTCCTGCTTTGGGAGGAATGGACTCGGACGCAAGCTAGGAACAATTGCATTCTCCATCTTGCTGAAATCTATTCTGTTAAGCCCTGCCATGATGTAAACTGAATAGGTTTTGCTGTGTTTTTAAAGGAGTGTCGAATTTGGGGATCTGGTGCCCAAGGTTTACTTGAGCAGCCAAAGCAAACCCAGAAGAGTCACTTGCAGGGTGACCTGAGCCATCTCTGCTCCGGCAGCCTAATGCAACCACCCCTCTGGAATGTGTCCACAGGGCGAGAGAGAAGCATAGTTGTGTTTCCCCACCCATTTTTGTGTGGGGAAGATGGGCTTTCACAGTCCAGCTGCCATACCGACCCTAAAAACAAAATAGGACAAGAACGAACTTACGATTCCATTCTGTACGCTGAAACCCAACTGGTATTTCAAGTCCGGCCGCTTTATAAGAACCGTGGTGACAGGAGGGCAGCTGACAATATTCAACTTCACTTGTGTTTGATTCTTAAGACCCTGCAAAATATGCTCAGTGGTAACTCATTCTCTATCAAGACGCACTTCTTATGAGCCATACAGCTCCGTTTCCATCATCAGCATCTTCCACTGAATTCATAGAATCCTAGAAGAGTAGAGTTGGAAGGGGCCATGAAGGCCATCGAGTCCAGCCCCTGGATCACAGATTCATGGGACAGTAGAGTTGGAAGGGGCCATGAAGGCCATCATGTCCAACTCCTGGATCACAGAATCATAGAATCATGGAATAGTAGAGTTGGAAGGGGCCATGAAGGCCATCCTGTCCAACTCCTGGATCGCAGAATCATAGAATCATGGAATAGTAGAGTTGGAGGGGGCCATGAAGGCCATCCTGTCCAACCCCTGGATCGCAGAATCATAGAACCATGGAATAGCAGAGTTGGAAGGGGCCATGAAGGCCATCATGTCCAACTCCTGGATCACAGAATCATAGAATCATGGAATAGTAGAGTTGGAGGGGGCCATGAAGGCCATCCTGTCCAACCCCTGGATCACAGAATCATAGAATCATGGAATAGTAGAGTTGGAGGGGGCCATGAAGGCCATCGAGTCCAGCCCCTGCTGTTGCAGGATGCCAAGTCACACCATCCCACTCAGAATCATCAAATCATAGAAGGGTAGAGTTGGAAGGGGCCATGGAGGCCATCAGGTCCAGCCCCTGGATCACAGATTCATGGGATAGTAGAGTTGGAAGGAGCCATGAAGGCCATCGAGTCCAACCCCTGCTGATGCAGGCCACCATGCTACACCATCCCACTTGGACAAGTGCAACCCGCAACTCTGCGTTGCAGCATGGAGTGCTTGCTTGCTTGCTGTTCAGGATCCCAGCCTCTCCCTTCTGTTTCTCTGATTTCTCCCAAGAGTCAGCTATTCAGCACATCCAGACTACCCTATTTGGGGGACTTCCTCATCCCCTCCAAAATGTTCTTTGATCTTCTGTAAACCTTGGGAGTTCTCCCCAAAATGTGGATATAATTCTTTTGTGATGGGTAGAACCATCAACAATAATTAACAGTAGTCAACAATATTGTGTAATCATTAATACATAATCAACCATGTAATCAAATGAACAATATTCAACATAATAAGAACATTCAAACCCTAACTCTCAGAATAGAGGAGAAATTATAGGAAAGGGGTCTTTTTTCCCTTCAAATATTCTAGCAGCATCCCAACTGGCACACGTCCCAGAAAAGAACAAGAGGAGTACCTTAATGATCCCTTGACATGTGGCCAGTGGAAGACCAACCAGACTGGTGCCATTAATAGACATAATCTGGTCCCCGATGCTGAGCTTCCCCGAGCGAGCTGCAGGGCCCCCGTTCATCATGTTGGCCAAGATGACTGTGGGTAATATGGATCCCCAGCCAGACTCCACAATCACCACTCCAAGGATCTCCCCCTTGTGTTTTGCTATCTGGAGCTGCAAGACAAAACAAACAGGGGCGGTGGAAGGATGCTGCGGAAACTCTAGAGACGTGCAGCAAAGCCTCGATTACCTCTGCCGGGAACTTCCTGCAATGGAAGGGAAGGCTTCTTCCGTGGGAGGTGGCTGAGGCCCCATCAGTGAGGGTGTTTACGGACAGGCTGGACATGCACCTGACAGGCATGTCATGAGCGGAGCCGGGGTCAGACTAGATGGCTGGGAGGCCCCTTCTGACTCGCTCTGTTTCTATGTTTTTAGCATGCTGCGATCTCTAGTTGTGTAGAGGTCTGGTGTATACAGAAAAACTGGATGTGCGTAGCTCAGTAGAGAGAGCATTCCTCTTGCAAGCATCTGATGGAAGCCTGTCTCAGTTTTGGCAAGGGCTTCACCTCGCTCCGCTGGTGTGCCAAAGTCTAACAAGCAGGCAGCATGTGGGTCTCTCTAGGGTGGGCATTCCACAACTTGGGGGTCACAGAGGAAAAGGGCCTTTCACAAATAGACACCCAGCATGGGGAGGAGGACTGGAGCAAGGCCTCGGATGCCAGTCCCAGCACATGGCCAGGAGAAGAGTTTTATTTTATTTTTATTTATTAAAAGCTTTTCTATCCCATCCCCCACAGCACCTCTCAGGACAACTTACAATAAGTAAGGATGATACAACAAACCCCACAGCATCTGGCCATGAATATACTAAAACCCCAGTTAAAATCGATCGAACGGGAAAATAACAAGGTTTGAGAAGAGGCGGTCCTTGAGGTATATCAGCACCGCCACCCGGCCATGTTGGGGCTCCCGTGCGAGTTCCTTCTTTCCACCAAACCCCCTTTCCCGGCAGAGGGGCTATTGCTGCACCCCGTCTTTCTCGACTGCCTCTTCCGCTGCCGTCCTTTGGAAGAGGGTGAAGTCAGAGGCAGAGAGGGCCGAGGGGGAGGCAGGTTGGATCTGAGCCTCCAGAGGTGGTGTGGCCATCCAAGCTTCTGCTGGCACCAGGACGGTGGCTCTCTTACAGAAAAGGATACTCCACCAAGGGCTTCCCCACCTCTGCCACCCCCTGCGATTCCCTTCCCTGATTTGTCCTATGCAATTTTCACCGTGCCGGTTTTCAGGCAGGTCTTTATACTTCTGCCAAGAGAACGAGCAACATGGCTATCCGGAGCGACAAACCACACGGATGGGGTGTGTGTGTGTGTGTGTGTGTGTTTCCCCTTCTTCCTGATACTGAGTAAATTGCAGTTTATTTACACTTTCCCCAGTGTTGATTTAAAATCCAATTTCCACTTGGCTTGTTGATTTTCAGCTTCCCTTCCATTCACCTTGGCCGCTTTTCACCTCTAAATGCTCTGCTTATACTCAGCACAAACTGCCAGCCAGATAAAATCGCCTGTCTCCCAGCGAGGTTTATGACATTTACTTCTCATTTAGAGTTTTCACCTCCAGAGCGACATTCCAAATTATTAAAAGGCCAGTGCTCCCTCTGCGAGAGATGAGGGTTGCTCATTTCTAAAACAGAGTGCAGGAGAACCAAAAACTGCTTCGATCTCTTACTCCGGACCAAATGGCAGTAAAGAGCCCTCCCTGCCTATTGCCTGCCTGGAGGTTTTGGGAGAAAGTCAGATCTGTCATTTGGGAGAAGGGTCACAGCTCAATAGCAGCACACCTGTCTGGTTCAGTTTCTGGCATCTTCAGGTAGAAAAACCAGGTAGCAGTTGATTGAAAAAGCCCTTTTCTTCCTTAGACCCTGGATGGTTGCAGAGGTGTGTCTCCCAACTTGGTGTTTTCCAGATGTTTTAGAAGACAATCCCCTGCCTTGACCATGCCAGCATGGAAGTGTCTATTCAGCCTACACATGTGGCAAAATAGCCCGAGCATACAATAAACCCACAACACTCAACACAGACAACACTATCTTGCATTCCGCCACAGCTACAAGCCGTGGAAGGATGCCCAGGAGTCTGGTCTTCAATTGTGGCGTCACCTCTCTCAAAAAGGATTGGTTTCCTGCTCTTCCTTTTGCACAAGGGGGGATGGATGCTCACTTCATTTTTGTTTGATTTTTGAGAAAAGGGAAATCCAGCACTCTTGATTTTTCCCAAAGGGGATTTGTTACATCCATGCGAGAGCTGCAAGAAAGCAAACCCTGAGCAAGAATGTGTAAGTTGAGGTTGAATTCCTGGGGCAGCTGCTGCCCATCAGTCTATATTCTGATTTTGAGAAAGGAACAGTGGAGAATCCAAAGCAAAAAATACTCTGAGAGAGTATTTCCTCTGCATCTTAAATGGAATGAGCAGAAATGCAAAGGATGCTGGGAAGAGCCCCTTAAGGACAGCATCCATCCCAGATATGGAGATGATGTTCCTCCAACGTGGGGTCTTGGCTTTAGAAACAGCAGGACAAAATCTCCTTGGAAATGTACATTGCTGGCCCGCTAGGCTAGGCTAGGCTAGGCTAGGCTAGGCTAGGCTAGGCTAAGGCTAAGGCTAAGGCTAAGGCTAAGGCAAAAAAGGCAAAAAAGGCAAGGGGCAGGATGCGCGAGATCCGACTTGGCAAAAGCACAGCAGGCAAAATGCCCCGGCCTGATTAGCTCACAGCTTGAATCCTGTCTCCATCCCACATTGATCACTTTTATGAAGAAGGAAGGGGGGTGGGTGCTGGAGCAAGTTGGCTGAGACAAAGAGCGACGTAAGACGAACTGCATGTGTGGAGGGGAGCGGAGTGGATAGGTTGGGTGCCACTGCAGAGAAGGCCCTCCTCCGGGTACTCACC